>NW_027424686.1:56195-68239 GCF_003597395.2 Chelonoidis abingdonii
CTGGTCTGACTGCAGCCTCTTCAGGTCCGTGGCCAGTTTCACCTCTGAGAGATAAACAGGGCTGATCACATTCCTGGGAGGGCATGTCATGGGTACCCATGGCTCAGCGGGAACAAGGAGGTGGCCAGGGAATGGGGAGGGGGAGGAGTGACATGACTGGGGTGCAGGGGGCTTGTAGAAACGACGCTGGGCTGTGAGGGCTCCAGTACGTACCAGTGCTGTGCATGGCGGACTGGTTGAAATGAAGCATCTCCAATTGCTTCGCTGTCTTGGAGCCTGGAAGAGACAGAGGCCAGTGAGCTGTGAACTACCCCTCACCTCATCTCGTGAGGCAGGGCAGTGTTCCCTAGCAGTGCAGGTCTGTCAGGTACTGGGGTCTCCCAGGGCTGGTTTCCTTCCTGGGAAGAGGCGGCGCTGGTAGATTTGCTTTCATCCCCTGGCCATGATGGTCCAGGACTCAGGCTCAGAGATGGAGAACAACTTGCCCCAGGCCAGATAGTGAAGCAAGATTAGAACTCGGAGCTCCCTGACTAATGCTTATTCCCACAGACCCCACCTCCAGCTGCCAGCCCTGTCTGGGGAGAGCTGGTTAGTGAGTTTAGTTAGGGCCCATCCAGACCAGGGAAATTTGTACAAGCATCACAGTGGACTGGTGCAAATCCCTGATGCAGCCACACAGGGGCAGTGATGCCTATGGTGCCTAGGCTCCAGAAAATTCAGGGCCAGGGGGACACAGCTCCACTAACGATCTGGGACAGGTCTCACCCCTGGCCCTGCCTGCTGCCCCCATGCACCTCCCCCGAGCATCCCTGCCTGCCATGGACAGCAGACAGCTGCCCCCTGGAGCTCCACATTGTGCTCCCTTGCCAGCTGCTGCTGCAGCCAGCTACAAGGAAGCAGCACTGGGGACAGGCTGAGGTGACTGCTAAACCTGCGGCAGGAGGAAGGGAGGAGGCGCATCATCACCCCACCCCACCCCCGGCAGGTGACTCTGAGTCAACTCCAAGGAGGTGGGGGGATGCTTATCCTGGCTAGACCTCCTGAGCAGCAGCCTGGGGGCCCTTGGGTGAGTGTTGTGCCGGGGGGGGCAGGGAGGTTCCCCCTCTCCCGGAGCTTGCTGCTGCTGCAGGGAGGGGGTTTGGGGGAGTCCTCCTCTCTGGCCTTCAGCCCTGGGCAGCCTGCTTGCTGCACCCCAAACTCTGCATCCATGGCCCAGAGACCACACTCAGCACCTAAATCCCATCCTGAACCCAGCACCCTAAGCCCCCTCCTGCACCTCCTCCTGCATCCCAACCCTCTGTTCCAGCCCAGAGCCCGCACTCAGCACCCAAACTCTCTCCCACAGCCTGCACCTCTCTGTGATGCCCTATACCTCAGAGGAACACCCAGGGCCCCTATGGTCTTCCTTGTAAAATGACTGTGTCATATCCAATGCAAAGTTTGTCATGCCAGGTGTCTGCAGAAGGCTCATGATGCACTAAGGATGGTTGTTACAGTGACGTTATGGATTATAATTTCATGTTTGTAGTTATGAGGCTGAAAATGTATCCTCATGGCTTAAAGCAAGCCCAGACAAAAACTCTCCAAAGCAGAGGGGCAGTTCACACCTCATCAGGGCAGGTATGGGACAAACCCAGCCCAGCCTCATAGGAACAAAAGATGCTGGCCTACGCAGCAACAAAAGAATCTGTTAGACTCTCGAGGGAGTCACCCACTTTCCTTTGGTCAGTTTGGAACTGCGATGAGGTAATGTTCACCTGACTCTGAAGGGGGGCAGCAAAGCCAAGAAGAAATAAAGGACATGATAAAAGGGAGAGACCTTTGCCATGCTCTCTCTCTCATCCACCTACATCTACAGACACCATCACTGAGTGACTGATGCACCGATCAAAGGGGAGAGCCTGACTGAAAGCAACCAACTAGCCTGTGGTGAGAGGCATCTAAGTTTGTAAGGGCACTGGAAGTGTTAAAATCAGCTTAGAATGTGTTTTACTTTTATTTCATTGGACCAAATCTGACTTGTTGTGCTTTGACTTAAAATCACTTAGAATCTACCTTTATAGTTAATAAATCTGTTTGTTTATTCTACCTGAAGCAGTGTGTTTGGTTTGAAGTGTGTCAAAGACTTCCCTTGGGATAACAAGCTTGGTATATAACAATTTCTTTGTTAAATTGACAAACTCATATAAGCTTGCAGCATCCAGCGGGCATACCTGGACACTGCAAGACAGAGGTTCCTAGGGTTGCATCTGGGACCGGAGATATTGGTTAGTGTCATTCGCTTGCAAGTAACTGGGAGCAGCTTTCATGCCAGAGGCTGCGCTTGAACAGCCCAGGAGTGTGAGTTCTCACAGAAGAGCAGGCTAAGGCTGGTCCCAGAGTCAAGGATTGGAGTGACCTAGCAGATCACCAGTCCGAGATAACACCAGAGGGGAACATCACACCCTCCTGCATCCAAACTTTCTCCCAGATGCTGCACCCCAAACTCCCTCCTGCACCCAAACTCCCTCCAAGAGCCCACACCCCATATCCCCTCCTGCACCCCAACCCTCTGCCCTCCACCCAGCACCCAAACTCCATCCTAGAGCCTGCATCCCTCCCACACCCAAACTTCCTCCCAGAGCCTGCACCCCAAACCCTCTCCCACACCCAAATGCCCTCTCAGAGCCTTAGGCAGGTGTGTGTGGGATGGGGGGAATTGGATCTGTTCTGGTCACCACCAGAAATTATACAAACCTGGCGCCCCTGCAGACACATGGCACAAGGCTTGCACACGTTACCAGGCTTAGACCCACTGGTGTGTCTTACTTTGCACCATCCCAGCGTGTGTCTACATTAGTGGTTTGCATAAGCATTTACCTACTGGGACAAGGTCTGTAGAGAAGGGGCTGGCTCTCCATCACCTGGAATCATTAAAAGATTGTATGTCTCTTCCTAAAAGTTCCACTCCAGCTCGACTATAAGATATGGGCTGGATATAGGAATCGCTGGGTGGGATTCTCTGGCCCCTGATATGCAGGAGTTCAGACTAGATGCCCGTAACAGTCCCTTCTGACAGTAATATCTATGAGCAATGATGGTGCAAACTTCCCTAATGCAGACAGGAACCTAGCTAGTGAGATAGATCCTGATCCAAAAACCACTGAAGACAATGAAAGCCTTTCTATTGGTTCAGTGGGTTTCAGATCAAACCATTAGTTAGTTAATAGAAGCACAACAGAAAAGAAGAGGAGTTTGGTATTTCTTGTTTCCCTGTGTCCCTCTGCCTGCTTGTCTGTCTGTCTGTTTCCACGTATCGTCCCATGTCTTACACTTAGGTTGGAAGCTCTTTGGGGCAGGAACTGGCTTTGTGTTCTGTGTTTGTACGACATTTCACACAATGGAGTCCTGGTTCATAACTGCGGCTCCTGGCTGCTGCCATAATACACCCAACAGGCGAGTCTGGGATCCATAGACCAGTAGTCTCCAGAGTGGGGTGTGTGCACCCCAGGGGGTGCACAAGAGGATTCTTTGGGGTGCAGTGCCACTTCGGCAGTTTGGGCGTTTTTTGTTTTTTTTTCTTCTTCAACAGTTTGGGCAGGAGTCCAAGTGCTTTTTTTTTTTTTGCTTTGGGGTGCGTGATCAAAAAAGTTTGGAGACCACTTGCATAGACAATCACAGCCCTTGTTAGAGCCAACGAGTGCCAAATATCCAGTTTTAGACACAACAGGAGGAGCAATCAATCTTATTTATGTAATGAAACAGCTGCAGACAATGGAAGTGACCACCCCCGGCACCAGGCTGCATGGCCGGAAAGAGCTGTGTGGGCTGAGAGGGGCCCTGGTTGCAGTCCTAGGTGCTCGGAGCAGCTTGTGTGTGAGGGAGGCTGAAGGAGCTGTGAGTGGGACCCTGGCAGGAAGCAGAGATGGAGTTTCTTGGGCACACAGGGGATTTCCAAGAAAGGGAACAGACTGCAGCTGTTTGTTCCTGCTGTGTTCAAGGGAACAAGATATTGTAACTACCAAGATCACAGTGAGAACAGACCTGCCTGGGAGCAGTGATTGCTCCCCCTAATAGGAACAAACCGGACAGCACCTCAGATTTTGGCTTCCACCAAGGGGGCAAAATCGGTAATACAAATACATGGACATTCATAAGTAAACTGAATTGTTACCATTGCCTCTCAGCACAGATTGATCAGTCCGCAACTGCTCCAGCTCCTTGGACATCTCTGAGTCTAGACAGAAGGACAGACATCAGCTGTTGTTTATATGGTTTGGGGGTGGAGGGGGCTGAGTTTTCAATTTGGGACCCTGGCAGGAAGCAGAGATGGAGTTTCTTGGGCACACAGCTGCTGAAGGGGCAGACAGGGGGTTTCCAAGAAAGGGCTCAGAGCTAGGCATGCTAGTCCAGGCTTCAGGAATGCGAAGTATCTAGCTCCGCTAGTGATCCATGAATGGGAACTCCTCTCTTAGCTTAGGCACCTAGGTAGTACCTTGTGGGAATGAGTTAGGTGCCTGCCTCGATCTACACAAAATGCAGGGGAGGAGGTGCTGCTGTTCAACTTATAGCCCAATGGTTAGAACACTTGCCTGGGATGTAGACAACTCAGGTTCAAATCTGTCCTCCCTAGCAGAGAAGCAGAAAGGATTTGTATAGGGGCTTAGGTGGGAGATAGGCATCTAGATCCCTTGAGCGAGGCAGCAGTGTGTAAGCCTAGTGGTGTTGAGTGAGTTTAGATGCCTACAATGCTCAGTGGGAGTTTTGTGGATTGCAGTAGGAGACTTAGGTGCTTCATTGGTTCAAGATTCCACCCGGAATCCCCTCTGCCCTAGCACAGGCTGGCCAACTCCAGAGGTCAAAAACCAATCACAAAATTGGCTTAAAAATCATAAGATTTGTGAAAAATAATAGACTTTAGTCTTCTTTTCTTTGTCTTCTGGTTTCTGAGCCATTACATTGCTTTCCCAAGCTTTTCTCTGCAACTAGAATCTATCTCAGTATTTTGAAATGAAAGCTCAGAGTCTCACCTAATCACAAGACTCCTGGAGCTGGGGATTTAATTCAAACATCACCTAGAGTTGGCAACACTGAGGCTGCTATTTGTAATGACACCTAACAAGGATCCTCAGCAGGACGTGAATCCCTGCCATCTACAGTAAAGACCTCTTGAGCTACAGGAACTCCTCTGTTAGCTGGCAGGGGTAGTTAGGCTGTTATCCTGCGTGGAACAGATGCTAGAGGGTGTCCCAACACATATTGCACTCACTTGTACCTGTGCATACATTCAAGAATCAAACACCACCATGTCCCTGCTCATAGTGCGGGCCCTGGGAAGGGGTCCCACAGCTGTGAATTGGAGGGCAGGCAGCCTTACTTAATGAGCCTTGTGTTACAATTAGCAGCATTATGGTGCAATGAAATACATTGCTGGGGACTATATCCCTTCTCCTGCAGTGTCTTAACACTGGCCATTGATAGAGATAATGGGACCTGGCTGCGGCGGGACTCATGGCCTGAGATCCTGGTCTTACCAATGAGAATTTGGCCATTGACTTAATGGAGTCAGGATTTCACCCCTGGTCTTTTCCAGTGGGTCCATTCCTGTGTGATAGTCCCAAATGCACACTGGGATACTTACACTTTCCAATCACCATGGCGAGGAGGACAGCCCATAACACAAATGACATGGCGTGCACAGCGTAAAGGGTTAATACGGACTTTTCCTCCCCATTCAGGCCCCTACCACACTGAAGCAAGGAATTCCCTGGAAGGCAGAAGCAAAGACAGCAGGGGTTAAAGCACCAGTCCCTGCCCTCTGGTGAACCAGTGCTGTGGGGGGAGGTGTGCTCTGAGCCTTGTGAGGAAGGCACTACGGGAATTCAGAATTCACTATTGTTGTAATTCATAAACAAATAGTGATGGATGTGCCGCTTGGGCCAGGAATCTCTATGCAGCACAGAGCATGCAGGGGAATTCACACCTCATCATCTATCTATCTATCCCCAAATACCCCCTCTATCTATCTCCATCCGTCCCTATAGAATCATAGAAGATTAGGGTCGGAAGAGACCCTAGGGGGTCATCTACTCCAAACCCCTGCTCAAAGCAGGACCAATCCCAACAAAATCATCCCAGCCAGGGCTTTGTCAAGCTCGGCTTTAAAACCCTCTAAGGAAGGAGATTCCATCACCTCCCTAGTAACCCATTCCAGAGCTTCACCACCCTCCTAGAGAAATAGTTTTTCCTAATATCCAACCTAGACCTCCTCCACTGCAACTTGAGACCACTGCTCCTTATATCCACCCTATCTATCTATCGTTTGCCCTCCTGGATTTCCATTGAGCCTAAAGCCCCAGCAGTAAGAGAACCCCATTTCCTGGGAGTCCCCTCTGTTTTCCCAAGGATCCTTTGGGAGAGCTGGGCCATGAGATCCATGTGAGATGCTGTGATGATTCCATCCCTGACCCTTTCCTCTCTCTGCTTTGATTGCCTTCCACCATCAGGATACAGCTCCATGGCTGCAACCCTGTCTACATCTATCCCTCACCCCCTGTTCGATCTGTGCTCCCCTCCCGACAGTCGCCTGTACCACCTCCCTCTGGCCAGCCCTGCTCTCCCCTCTCACGCGGCCTCTGCTCCCCCATACACTGTCCTCCAGGATTCCATCTTGCTGTGGACTCATACGCCATGAAGCCTGCCAGGCAGACAGGCTGCCCCCAGCTCTGTGCTGTTCTGTCCTGTCCACCGTAGCCTCCTCCAGGCAGGAACCAGCCTTTGGTTCAGAGCATTGCTCCATGCACAGTACCCTGTACTCACCAGCCAACCCCCTACTCCCATTGCCCCAGCCCACTGTGCTGCTGTCAGCAGGGGGCTATGTCTCCAACCCCCACATCTCACATCAATGCCCGCCCCCTATATCCCCCTTCACTTCCCAGGAATGAAAAAAAACAGGAAGAAAAGAAGCACAAATCTGCTGTAAGGGCAGAATTGCATGAGGCATGTTCCTATGGCGCAACACAGGGAATCCCGCCTGATCAGCAGGACTCTGGATCTGAAATGTCTCTCGTAATGCTTCCACCACTGGGGCTGGGACAGGGATCAGGGCCAAGGCTCCTGATGGTATAACCTGCAACTGTGTATGACGGGCTCCACTGCCCAGCAACTCGTGCTTCGTGGACACTAGTCCTGAGTGCAGCATGGGTGCAAAATCTATTTATTCATTCAATCCCATAAACACTAGCTATCCCTATACAACCCCATCCATCCATCCATCCCCATACTCCTCTATCCATCCATCCATCCCCATGCACCCCTCCATCTATCTTCATATACCCCCTCCATCCATCTGTCCATCCACATACACACACATCCAACCATATCTAACTCACAATCTCCATACACACCAGTTCATCCACATCTATCCATCCATCTGTCCATCCATCTATCTGTCCTCGCACAGCACCCCTTCTCCCCCATTCACTCTCTATCTCTTGCTCCCCCTCCTTTTAACCCCCTCATTGCCACAGTATGCAAGCACTAGACATGAACTTCTGACAAAATGCTGCTGAGACAAGCCTGGAATTCTCTCAGCCTGGCTCTGCCCAGCATCTCCTGCTGTGATGTATGAAAAGCCACCTCCCAGAGTACAGACCTGCCTTCGAGTCTGACTTCGCTGCTGAGCACTATGCAGCTTCATAAGTAGGGCCCAGTCCTGAAAAACCTCACTGACACCGCCCTCCTCTTGGCTTCACTTGGGTGTGGAGTCTGCAGGATCAGGGTGTGCCGATTAGCAGGAAATGATTGTGCACTCTCCCACTAATGCAGCCGGGGATTACCTGCTCTCCGAAACGCCATTTCTGTCTCCTTTTCCTTGAGCGTCTCTTGGTCGGACTCTTCGCACTTTTGGTAAATGCTGCCTGAAGGCATCGCTCTAAACTTCTTCCTACCCCAACTGCTCCAGCGGCTTTTATATCAGCTGAGGCTCCGAGCAGCTTTCCTGGAAAAGGAAACACATGTACCCAGCCACTCTTCCTCTCTTCAGAACACAGAGATCTGTGACCCTGTCACTTCTTCTCTAGCAGCTGGGAGCCTTCGTACAATCAGTATTCCTGGTGCAGCTGAAAAATAATGGCCACTCATACAGTGACCCAACGGGCACAGACAATCTTTAAGTGGGAGAATCTGTTCGGAGCTGGGTGTGTCCTCACCCTGGGCCCTGCAAGAGGGGTTCTCGTGTGTGCAGTCTGTGAACATTGCTGCTCAGGGAAACAGAATGGTGAACATCTTGTAATTAAACAAATGGCACTAAGAAAATACTTGACTCCACGTCACCTATTTCTGCTCCAAACAGGAAGCCGATCTACAATGGCCTGACAAACTGCTTGACAAAGGGCACCAACATCTTTCTCTCTTTTCAGGATCTTTGTGCCATTGATGGCACTTGGCTTCTTGTCAGTTTCACTGGTTTGCAACCCTGCATAGGCTGTGAGTCAGGTTCTCCTGTTGTTTGCATTGGTCTCTCCCACAGAGCCAGGGAGGGGAAAACAAGGAAAATATGTCTGTAAAAGTACAAAAATTGGCAGGAGTACCCGGGGAAGGAGTAGGAGCAAAACAACTCATGTAACTAAAATCACGAGGGGGAATATTTTCAAAAGCACCTAAGAGGGTACCTACATTGCAACAAAAACCAAATGGCCTGGCTGCTGCTGACCCAAGTCAGCTGACTCGGGCTTGTGGGACTTGGCCTGTAGGGGCTAAAAATTGCAGTGGAGGAAAGGGAGGAGGAGCCCAGTCTTTGAGACTCTCCCCCTCACCATGTTTCAGAGCCGGGGATCCAGCCCAAGCTCGAATGTCTATACTGCGATTTTTAGCCCCACAGCACAGTCCCACAAGCCCGGGTTGATTGATCCCAGTTCTGAGACTCGGTGCAATGGATTTTTTATTGCAGTGTGGATGTACCCTAAGTAATTTAGGAGCATAAATCCAAGGTTCAAAAGGCACTTGGGGGCAGATTTTCAAAGGTAACTGGGGTCTAGAGATGCAAAATGAATTCTCCAGCCCAGAGATTGTAACAGTGAGGTGCGTGTCTCAGGGAGTTCTGTTTTGACTAGAGTTCTTAAGAAGGGGGACGATATCTTGAGTTCTGATCCCTGACCAGGACTCCTAGGTGCTCCTATAATACAAATAAATAATAATAGTCTGTTACTCAAGACACAGCTCTAATCTCCCACTGTCTGACTCAAAAGTCACAAGAGCTCAGGACAGAGACAGTGACAGAGGTGCAGAATACTTCTGAAAACTGGGCTGAAAGGGGAACCCAGCAGAGGAAGAGGAAAAGGAAGATCTCACCTGGGCCAGCAGATAAATGATTGGCTTGGCTCAGCCTCCTCTCTGTGGGCTGATCTGCCTCAGTTTTTGCACCAATGTCACTAAATCGGGTGAAAAACAGGGGGATCATGTCACCCTCCCTGTTCACTGAAGATTCCAGCTCCGAGCTTCCCTCCTTGCTTTTACTTGCTCCAGCTGGCTGCTCAGGCCTAGTGTCTCCCTGCTCCCCTTTTCCCAACTGGACCTTCTCTGCCCATCGCATAATCTCACTACCATCGGCGCCAGAGCCTTCTCCTCTGCTCGTCCTGTTCAGCACATGATCCTGGTATCCCCCAATGCATCGATTCACCAGATCTCCTCAAACCCACTGGGTAGTGTCTCTCCAGCTCACCATCAACCCCATCAGCCTGTCCATCTTCAGGACCATTGGTAGCTTTGAGCATCATTCCATCATGGTGAGGGAGTCGCACAATACAGTCTCAGGGAGTGTCAGCCAAAGCATAGGCCAAACCCTGCCAGCTACAGGTGTAGGCCTTGTTAGAGCCCTTGGCATAACTAGCAGTGTGAACCAAAGGCTGTGAACCAGAGCAGGCCTGGTCTTGGACGAACAACAACACACTAGGCATTTGCTAATGCCAGGTAAGCACATTCATGGCCAGAGAGGCTGGTATAAAAATACACATCTCTCTCACACCTTCCCAGGGTTCGAGACCCCTGGGAGCTGCGATGATAAGCAAAAGGCAACGGGCTGCTCCGGTCAGTCCTGCCTTAGCTCCCAGATGCAACCGACACGTATGACGACGAGGAGATGTATGAAGGGAGTCTGAGAAGCAGTGAAGGCAGTAGACCAGGCAGAGAGTCCACGAGGCCTCAGCCAGGGGCATTTGAGGGGTTGTGTTCTGAATAGTGTCCCAGAAGGGCCTGACAGAAAAGGTTCCTCTCCCTCCCTTAGCAAGCAGCCGTGCGGAGTGGGGCATGGCCCATCACCTCTCTGGGCCTCGGAACTTTCTGTCCCATCCAGTTAGCTCCTCAGGGCATAGGTATTTCTCACTAGTTCTCCAGACCAGCAGATGCGGGGTAGTATACAACGTACCCTGCCAGCACTACGGTTTGAACACATGCTAGGTGATGTGGTTTATAAAAGCACCTCTCACCTCCTGATTGGTCTCTTATTACTAAGAATAAGATTATGTCACGGATGCAATGGGGGACAGGGGCCCCCAGAACTCTCAGCCATCATGGAATGGGGAGGGGCTGGAGCTACCAGCCAAAGTGGATGGCAGGGGGACCCCAGGAGCTTTCAGGTGGCAGGGGAACCCCAAAGCTGTCAGCCACCGTGGGTGGCGGGGGGACACTGGACCCATCAGCCGCCGCAGCCATCTGAGGTGTGGGGGCGCCAGAACTCTGAGATGCTGGGGCTGCGGAGGGGGTCTGGAGCTGTCAGCCACTGCAGCAGCAGGTGCTGGACTCCCCTCCTCTCCCTGCCTCATGCAACAGGGTTTGGGCTCCCTTCTCCCACTTGGGCTTCAGTCAGCCCACCATCAGCTATCCTCCCTATTATTTTTAATAAAAGTCAGATAGATCATAGGCTTCTATGAATTTTTTTTGGTGCCCATGACCTGTCTGTGACTTTTACTGAAAATAACAGTGATCAAATCTTAACCTTACTCATTTCCCCACCCGCTTCAAGCAAGGGAGAGCCCTCCCCATGTCACAGGTGGGGCTCCGCACAGGGCAGCTGCAGTGATGGGCCAAAGAGCACACACAGAGCCTGGAGCTGAGGCAGGAACTGAATGCAACCCTCCTCCAGGCCAGCCCGATTGCCTGCCCCCTCGGCCTTCCTTCCCACCTTACCCTGCTCTAGGCGAGGCCTTGGTGTCTGTGCAGCATGGACCCCAATTGTGACTGGGGCCTCTATGTGCTACCATGGTAGAGGGAGCAGAGTGTTCCTGGGTAATCCATTGGTTCACGGTCATGCAGCTGGAAACAGTGAGGGGCCAGTAACTACTGCATGCAGCTGTGTTAGTGAGCACACTCGAGGGGACATAGCAGCAGAGAAGCAGAAGAGGTTTGTTCATTTCTGGAGAAGAGCCTGGTCCTGTGGGTTTCACAACCTCCTTCACTGCAGGGCTAAGCAGGGATGAAGCTTTTCCATGAACGATGACTCACGCTGCAACCCATGATGTCACTGATGCCACTGGCAGCTGTTTCCATGCAGAGCGTGGGTGAGGAGAGAAATGCTCCATCCTGATGTGGAGGGGTGTTTCCTGGTCATGGTTTGTGTCCCCATTGAACCAGAGGCTTCTAAAATGTAAATTGCAGATCAGGATTGAATGGGGGTGGTGCTTGTGACAGTGCACTCCATATTTGCCATGGTGATGTAATTATGGTATGTTTTGTACAAGATATACCTTGCAAGGTGTCATTCTAAAAGTCTTGGTCTGCTAACCATTAATATCTCGGTGGATTGTATGCGCTACCATTGTATGTGAAGTTATGAAACCTTGCTGTGTGTGTGTTACTAAAGTAAAATGTGATGCTGGAAACACCTCAAACCAGAATTTCGGGTACAACAATGGAGTATCATAGAATCATAGAATAGAATCATAGAATATCAGGGTTAGAAGGGACTTCAGGAGGTCATCTAGTCCAACCCCCTGCTCAAAGCAGGACCAATTCCCAACTAAATCATCCCAGCCAGGGCTTTGTCAAGCCTGACCTTAAAAACCTCTAAG
>NW_027424686.1:77974-79425 GCF_003597395.2 Chelonoidis abingdonii
CAGATCCTGTGACACTGCAAACACAACACACCGTCACATGTAGGAATAGGGCTGTATCCCTTTAAACAGTCTGTGAGCCTCCAGCGGCGCTCACTGTGTTCTGTACTTTAGAAGCAGCCACAAGCCAGCCAGAGCAGCGGGTGTGTGCAGCTAGGCCTGGGATATCTGTGTACAGATCATAAACACTGGGATATGGGGCTTGGCTGTGACACTGAAATGGGGCCCCTATCCCAGCAGCAGGAGGCTCTGAGTTTGTTACTTGGTCATCATTAGGGGCTGGAGACCCGGCCGGAATCACCAGCTGAACCTGAACCTTTCACAAGGGTCAAAATCATTCCTCTAAAACCAGGTTCCCACCCCTGAACCTCAGCAGGAACCCTGCCCTCCCCTTGCACCCAGGCACACTGCTCTGCCCCCCCAGTTCCCTACTTCTGGTTCTCCAGTTTATTATACCTGGGCAGTCTTCTGACCAGCCCTTTAATCTACCTGCCTCCGCTTGGCCCCTAATGAGTCACCATCCCCATCTCCCTCCCCCTGACCCTCCCCTGCTTCAAAAACACATATCCCCTCTCCTATTTGTCCCAAGTGAATCTAGGGAGAAAGAAACAGCCAGCTCCCCCTCTCTGTAGCAGCCCAGCCCATGCGAGTCCCTAAAGGCCAGAGGCTCCTGCAATGACAAGGAACACACTTGGGGTAAGAATCCCTGGAACTGAAGGTGAACTGGCTTCCCCAATTTGCCCCAGTTAGTCACACAGTGAGAGTGGTGCAGGAGGAGCCCTGAGTGCAGGGGCTCTGTGGGCACCGACTGTGTCCCCACCTCTCCAGTGGGTCACCCAGAGTAGGGCATGGGCCCGGTTTCCAGCCTTGGTGACTTGATCCCAAATACTGCTTGCTCAGGCTGGCCTGGGGGGGTTGGGCGGGATGGACCCCAAATTGCCTGGGGAACCTGGTGCTGGGATTCTCCACCCCCCTCTCTTCTTTCTGCTGTTCTCCACTCTGTCCTCTCCCTGAGCCCTGCTCTCTCTGTGGGCACTCACCTTCCACTTTCAGTGTGGTCTGGTCTGACTGCAGCCTCTTCAGGTCCGTGGCCAGTTTCACCTCTGAGAGATAAACAGGGCTGATCACATTCCTGGGAGGGCATGTCATGGGTACCCATGGCTCAGCGGGAACAAGGAGGTGGCCAGGGAATGGGGAGGGGGAGGAGTGACATGACTGGGGTGCAGGGGGCTTGTAGAAACGACGCTGGGCTGTGAGGGCTCCAGTACGTACCAGTGCTGTGCATGGCGGACTGGTTGAAATGAAGCATCTCCAATTGCTTCGCTGTCTTGGAGCCTGGAAGAGACAGAGGCCAGTGAGCTGTGAACTACCCCTCACCTCATCTCGTGAGGCAGGGCCGTGTTCCCTGGCAGTGCAGGTCTGTCAGGTACTGGGGTCTCCCAGGGCTGGTTTCC
>NW_027424686.1:82547-92572 GCF_003597395.2 Chelonoidis abingdonii
CATAGACAATCACAGCCCTTGTTAGAGCCAACGAGTGCCAAATATCCAGTTTTAGACACAACAGGAGGAGCAATCAATCTTATTTATGTAATGAAACAGCTGCAGACAATGGAAGTGACCACCCCCGGCACCAGGCTGCATGGCCGGAAAGAGCTGTGTGGGCTGAGAGGGGCCCTGGTTGCAGTCCTAGGTGCTCGGAGCAGCTTGTGTGTGAGGGAGGCTGAACGAGCTGTGAGTGGGACCCTGGCAGGAAGCAGAGATGGAGTTTCTTGGGCACACAGGGGATTTCCAAGCAAGGGAACAGTCTGCGGCTGTTTGTTCCTGCTGTGTTCAAGGGAACAAGATATTGTAACTACCAAGATCACAGTGAGAACAGGCCTGCCTGGGAGCAGTGATTGCTCCCCCTAACAGGAACAAACCGGACAGCACCTCAGATTTTGGCTTCCTCCAAGGGGGCAAAATCGGTAATACAAATACATGGACACTCATAAGTAAACTGAATTGTTACCATTGCCTCTCAGCACAGATTGATCAGTCCGCAACTGCTCCAGCTCTTTGGACATCTCCGAGTCTAGACAGAAGGACAGACACCAGCTGTTGTTTATATGGTTTGGGGGTGGAGGGGGCTGAGTTTTCAATTTGGGACCCTGGCAGGAAGCAGAGATGGAGTTTCTTGGGCACAAAGCTGCTGAAGGGGCAGACAGGCGATTTCCAAGAAAGGGCTCAGAGCTAGGCATGCTAGTCCAGGCTACAGGAATGCGAAGTATCTAGCTCCCCTAGTGATCCATGAATGGGAACTCCTCTCCCGGCTTAGGCACCTAGGTAGTATCTTGTGGGAATGAGTTAGGTGCCTGCCTCGATCTACACAAAATGCAGGGGAGGAGGTGCTGCTGTTCAACTTATAGCCCAATGGTTAGAACACTTGCCTGGGATGTAGACAACTCAGGTTCAAATCTGTCCTCCCTAGCAGAGAAGCAGAAAGGATTTGTATAGGGGCTTAGGTGGGAGATAGGCATCTAGATCCCTTGAGCGAGGCAGCAGTGTGAAAGCCTAGTGGTGTTGAGTGAGTTTAGATGCCTACAATGCTCAGTGGGAGTTTTGTGGATTGCAGTAGGAGACTTAGGTGCTTCATTGGTTCAAGATTCCACCCGGAATCCCCTCTGCCCTAGCACAGGCTGGCCAACTCCAGAGGTCAAAAACCAATCACAAAATTGGCTTAAAAATCATAAGATTTGTGAAAAATAATAGACTTTAGTCTTCTTTTCTTTGTCTTCTGGTTTCTGAGCCATTACATTGCTTTCCCAAGCTTTTCTCTGCAACTAGAATCTATCTCAGTATTTTGAAATGAAAGCTCAGAGTCTCACCTAATCACAAGACTCCTGAAGCTGGGGATTTAATTCAAACATCACCTAGAGTTGGCAACACTGAGGCTGCTATTTGTAATGACACCTAACAAGGATCCTCAGCAGGACGTGAATCCCTGCCATCTACAGTAAAGACCTCTTGAGCTACAGGAACTCCTCTGTTAGCTGGCAGGGGTAGTTAGGCTGTTATCCTGCGTGGAACAGATGCTAGAGGGTGTCCCAACACATATTGCACTCACTTGTACCTGTGCATACATTCAAGAATCAAACACCACCATGTCCCTGCTCATAGTGCGGGCCCTGGGAAGGGGTCCCACAGCTGTGAATTGGAGGGCAGGCAGCCTTACTTAATGAGCCTTGTGTTACAATTAGCAGCATTATGGTGCAATGAAATACATTGCTGGGGACTATATCCCTTCTCCTGCAGTGTCTTAACACTGGCCATTGATAGAGATAATGGGACCTGGCTGCGGCGGGACTCATGGCCTGAGATCCTGGTCTTACCAATGAGAATTTGGCCATTGACTTAATGGAGTCAGGATTTCACCCCTGGTCTTTTCCAGTGGGTCCATTCCTGTGTGATAGTCCCAAATGCACACTGGGATACTTACACTTTCCAATCACCATGGCGAGGAGGACAGCCCATAACACAAATGACATGGCGTGCACAGCGTAAAGGGTTAATACGGACTTTTCCTCCCCATTCAGGCCCCTACCACACTGAAGCAAGGAATTCCCTGGAAGGCAGAAGCAAAGACAGCAGGGGTTAAAGCACCAGTCCCTGCTCTCTGGTGAAACCAGTGCTGTGGGGACGTGTGCTCTGAGCCTTGTGAGGAAGGCACTAGCGGGAATTCAGAATTCACTGTTGTTGTAATAAAAAATAAAAAAAGTCATAAACAAATAGTGATGATGTGCCGCTTGGGCAGGAATCTCTGTGCAGCACAGAGCATGCAGAGGAATTCACACCTCATCATCTATCTATCTATCTATCTATCTATCTATCTATCCCCAAATACCCCCTCTATCTATCCCATCCGTCCCTATAGAATCACAGAAGATTAGGGTCGGAAGAGACCTAGGGGGTCATCTACTCCAAACCCCTGCTCAAAGCAGGACCAATCCCAACTAAATCATTCCAGCCAGGGCTTTGTGAGCTCGGCCTTAAAACCCTCTAAGGAAGGAGATTCCACCACCTCTCTAGTAACCCATTCAGTGCTTCACCACCTCCTAGAGAATAGTTTTTCCTAATATCCAACCTAGACCTCCTCCCATTGCAAATTGAGACCATTGCTCCTTATATCCACCCTATCTATCTATCATTTGCCCTCCTGGATTTCCATTGGAGCCTAAAGCGCCCAGCAGTAAGAGAACTCCATTTCCTGGGAGTCCCCTCTGTTTTCCCAAGGATCCTTGGGAGAGCCAGGCATGAGATCCCATGTGAGATGCTATGATGATTCCATCCCTGACCTTTCCTCTCTCTGCTTTGATTGCCTTTTTTTCACCATCAGGATAAGATCCACGGCTGCAACCCTGTCTACATCTATCCCTCATCCCCTGTTCGATCTGTGCTCTCCCTCCTGATAGTCGCCTGTACACCTCCTCTGGCCAGCCCTGCTCTCCCCTCTCGTGTGGCCTCTGCTCCCCCATACACTGTGTCCTCCAGGATTCCATCTTGCTGCGGACTCATGTGCCATGAAGGCTGCCAGGCAGACAGGCTGCCCCCAGCTCTGTGCTGCTCTTCTGTCCTGTCACCGTAGCCTCCTCCAGGTAGGAACCAGCCTTTGGTTCAGAGCATTGCTCCATGCACAGTACCCTGTACTCACCAGCCAACCCCTACTCCCAGTGCCCCAGCCCACTGTGCTGCTGTCAGCAGAGGGGCTGGTGTCTCCAACCCCACACCTCACATCAATGCCCCCCCATATCCCCTTCACTTCCCAGGAATGAAAAAAAAGAGGAAGACAAGAAGCACAAATCTGCTGTAAGGGCAGAATTGCATGAGGCATGTTCCTATGGGCGCAACACAGGGACATACTGCGCCTGATCAGCAGGACTCTGGATCTGAAATGTCTCTCGTAATGCTTCCACCACTGGGCTGGGACAGGGATCAGGGCCAAGGCTCCTGATGGTTAACCTGCATTGTGCATGACGGGCTCCACTGCCGCAGCAACTCGTGCATCGTGTGACACTAGTCCTGAGTGCAGCATGGGTGCAAAACCTATTTATTCATTCAATCCCCATAAACACTAGCTATCCCTATATAACCCCATCCATCCTTCCCCATACTCCTCCATCCGTCATCCATCCCCATGCACCCCTCATCCTATCTCATATACCCCCCTCCATCCATCTGTCCATCCACATACACACGCATCCAACCATATCTAGCTCACAATCTCCATACACACCAGTTCATCCACATCTATCCATCCATCTGTCCATCCATCTATCTGTCCTCACACAGCACCCTCCTCCCCATTCACTCTCTATCTCTTGCTCCCCTCCTTTTAACCCCTCATTGCCACAGTATGCAAGCACTAGACATGAACTTCTGACAAAATGCTGCTGAGACAAGCCTGGAATTCTCTCAGCCTGGCTCTGCCAGCATCTCCTGCTGTGATGTATGAAAAGCCACCTCCCAGAGTACAGACCTGCCTTCGAGTCTGACTTCGCTGCTGAGCACTATGCAGCTTCAAAGTAGTGGGCCCAGTCCTGAAAAACCTCACTGACACCGCCTCCTCTTGGCTTCACTTGGTGTGAGTCTGCAGGATCAGGGTGTGCCGATTAGCAGGAAATGATTGTGCACTCTCCCACTAATGCAGCCGGGGATTACCTGCTCTCCGAAACGCCATTTCTGTCTCCTTTTCCTTGAGCGTCTCTTGGTCGGACTCTTCGCACTTTTGGTAAATGCTGCCTGAAGGCATCGCTCTAAACTTCTTCCTACCCCAACTGCTCCAGCGGCTTTTATATCAGCTGAGGCTCCGAGCAGCTTTCCTGGAAAAGGAAACACATGTACCCAGCCACTCTTCCTCTCTTCAGAACACAGAGATCTGTGACCCTGTCACTTCTTCTCTAGCAGCTGGGAGCCTTCGTACATTCAGTATTCCTGGTGCAGCTGAAAAATAATGGCCACTCATACAGTGACCCAACGGGCACAGACAATCTTTAAGTGGGAGAATCTGTTCGGAGCTGGGTGTGTCCTCACCCTGGGCCCTGCAAGAGGGGTTCTCGTGTGTGCAGTCTGTGAACATTGCTGCTCAGGGAAACAGAATGGTGAAAATCTTGTAATTAAACAAATGGCACTAAGAAAATACTTGACTCCACGTCACCTATTTCTGCTCCAAACAGGAAGGCGATCTACAATGGCCTGACAAACTGCTTGACAAAGGGCACCAACATCTTTCTCTCTTTTCAGGATCTTTGTGCCATTGATGGCACTTGGCTTCTTGTCAGTTTCACTGGTTTGCAACCCTGCATAGGCTGTGAGTCAGGTTCTCCTGTTGTTTGCATTGGTCTCTCCCACAGAGCCAGGGAGGGGAAAACAAGGAAAATGTGTCTGTAAAAGTACAAAATTTGGCAGGAGTACCCGGGGGAGGAGTAGGAGCCAAAACAACTCATGTAACTAAAATCACGAGGGGGAATATTTTCAAAAGCACCTAAGAGGGTACCTACATTGCAACAAAAACCAAATGGCCTGGCTGCTGCTGACCCAAGTCAGCTGACTCGGGCTTGTGGGACTTGGCCTGTAGGGGCTAAAAATTGCAGTGGGGGAAAGGGAGGAGGAGCCCAGTCTTTGAGACTCTCCCCCTCACCATGTTTCAGAGCCGGGGATCCAGCCCAAGCTCGAATGTCTATACTGCGATTTTTAGCCCCACAGCACAGTCCCACAAGCCCGGGTTGATTGATCCCAGTTCTGAGACTCGGTGCAATGGATTTTTTATTGCAGTGTGGATGTACCCTAAGTAATTTAGGAGCATAAATCCAAGGTTCAAAAGGCACTTGGGGGCAGATTTTCAAAGGTAACTGGGGTCTAGAGATGCAAAATGAATTCTCCAGCCCAGAGATTGTAACAGTGAGGTGCGTGTCTCAGGGAGTTCTGTTTTGACTAGAGTTCTTAAGAAGGGGGACGATATCTTGAGTTCTGATCCCTGACCAGGACTCCTAGGTGCTCCTATAATACAAATAAATAATAATAGTCTGTTACTCAAGACACAGCTCTAATCTCCCACTGTCTGACTCAAAAGTCACAAGAGCTCAGGACAGAGACAGTGACAGAGGTGCAGAATACTTCTGAAAACTGGGCTGAAAGGGGAACCCAGCAGAGGAAGAGGAAAAGGAAGATCTCACCTGGGCCAGCAGATAAATGATTGGCTTGGCTCAGCCTCCTCTCTGTGGGCTGATCTGCCTCAGTTTTTGCACCAATGTCACTAAATCGGGTGAAAAACAGGGGGATCATGTCACCCTCCCTGTTCACTGAAGATTCCAGCTCCGAGCTTCCCTCCTTGCTTTTACTTGCTCCAGCTGGCTGCTCAGGCCTAGTGTCTCCCTGCTCCCCTTTTCCCAACTGGACCTTCTCTGCCCATCGCATAATCTCACTACCATCGGCGCCAGAGCCTTCTCCTCTGCTCGTCCTGTTCAGCACATGATCCTGGTATCCCCCAATGCATCGATTCACCAGATCTCCTCAAACCCACTGGGTAGTGTCTCTCCAGCTCACCATCAACCCCATCAGCCTGTCCATCTTCAGGACCATTGGTAGCTTTGAGCATCATTCCATCATGGTGAGGGAGTCGCACAATACAGTCTCAGGGAGTGTCAGCCAAAGCATAGGCCAAACCCTGCCAGCTACAGGTGTAGGCCTTGTTAGAGCCCTTGGCATAACTAGCAGTGTGAACCAAAGGCTGTGAACCAGAGCAGGCCTGGTCTTGGACGAACAACAACACACTAGGCATTTGCTAATGCCAGGTAAGCACATTCATGGCCAGAGAGGCTGGTATAAAAATACACATCTCTCTCACACCTTCCCAGGGTTCGAGACCCCTGGGAGCTGCGATGATAAGCAAAAGGCAACGGGCTGCTCCGGTCAGTCCTGCCTTAGCTCCCAGATGCAACCGACACGTATGACGACGAGGAGATGTATGAAGGGAGTCTGAGAAGCAGTGAAGGCAGTAGACCAGGCAGAGAGTCCACGAGGCCTCAGCCAGGGGCATTTGAGGGGTTGTGTTCTGAATAGTGTCCCAGAAGGGCCTGACAGAAAAGGTTCCTCTCCCTCCCTTAGCAAGCAGCCGTGCGGAGTGGGGCATGGCCCATCACCTCTCTGGGCCTCGGAACTTTCTGTCCCATCCAGTTAGCTCCTCAGGGCATAGGTATTTCTCACTAGTTCTCCAGACCAGCAGATGCGGGGTAGTATACAACGTACCCTGCCAGCACTACGGTTTGAACACATGCTAGGTGATGTGGTTTATAAAAGCACCTCTCACCTCCTGATTGGTCTCTTATTACTAAGAATAAGATTATGTCACGGATGCAATGGGGGACAGGGGCCCCCAGAGCTCTCAGCCATCATGGAATGGGGAGGGGCTGGAGCTACCAGCCAAAGTGGATGGCAGGGGGACCCCAGGAGCTTTCAGGTGGCAGGGGAACCCCAAAGCTGTCAGCCACCGTGGGTGGCGGGGGGACACTGGACCCATCAGCCGCCGCAGCCATCTGAGGTGTGGGGGCGCCAGAACTCTGAGATGCTGGGGCTGCGGAGGGGGTCTGGAGCTGTCAGCCACTGCAGCAGCAGGTGCTGGACTCCCCTCCTCTCCCTGCCTCATGCAACAGGGTTTGGGCTCCCTTCTCCCACTTGGGCTTCAGTCAGCCCACCATCAGCTATCCTCCCTATTATTTTTAATAAAAGTCAGATAGATCATAGGCTTCTATGAATTTTTTTTGGTGCCCATGACCTGTCTGTGACTTTTACTGAAAATAACAGTGATCAAATCTTAACCTTACTCATTTCCCCACCCGCTTCAAGCAAGGGAGAGCCCTCCCCATGTCACAGATGGGGCTCTGCACAGGGCAGCTGCAGTGATGGGCCAAAGAGCACACACAGAGCCTGGAGCTGAGGCAGGAACTGAATGCAACCCTCCTCCAGGCCAGCCCGATTGCCTGCCCCCTCGGCCTTCCTTCCCACCTTACCCTGCTCTAGGCGAGGCCTTGGTGTCTGTGCAGCATGGACCCCAATTGTGACTGGGGCCTCTATGTGCTACCATGGGAGGAGCAGAGTGTTCCGGTAAACCTTGGTCAACGGTTCACGGGTCATGCAGACTGAAACAGTGAGGGGCAAGTTAACTAACTGCAATCAGCTTGTGTTAGTGAGCACACTCGAGGGGACATAGCAACAGCAAGAGAAAGCCAGAAGAGGTGTTCAATTCTGGAGAAAGCCTGGTCCTGTGGGTATCAACAAACCTCCTTCAACTCAACGCAGGGCTAAGCAGGGATGAAGCCACTTTTTTCATGGAACGATGACTCAGCTGCAAACCAATGAGTCACTGACCACTGGCACTGTTTTCCAGCAGAGCGGTGGGTGAGGAGAGAAAATGCTTCCATCCTGATGTGAGAGGGGTCTGTTTCCCTGGTCATAGGATTTTGTGTCCCCCATTGAAAACCAGAGGCTTACTAAAATGTAAAAATTGCAGAATCAGGATTGAATGGGGGTGGTGACTTAGTGACAGTGCACGCCATATTTGCCAAGGTGAGTAAATAAAGTATGTTTTGTTAAAGAATTATACCTGCAAAGTTGTCAATCTAAAAGTCTTGGTCTGCTAACCATTAATAGCTGATCGGTGGATTGTATGCGCTAACCATTGTAAATGTGAAATTAATGAAACCTTGGCCTGTGTGTGTGTACTAAAAGTAAAATGTGAGACTGGAAACACCTCAAAACCAGAATTTACGGGACAACAAATGGAGTAATAGAAATCAAGAATAGAAATCAAGAAATCAGGGTAGAAGGGACTATCAGGAGGTCATCTAGTCCAAACCCCCTGCTCAAGAGCAGGACCAATTCCCAACTAAATCATCCCAGACAGGGTTGTCAAGGCCTGACCATTAAAAAACCTCTAAGAGGAGATTCCACCACCTCCCTATGGTAACCCATATCCAAGTGCTTTACCATCTCTCTGAATGAAAAGTTTTTCCTAAGCCAACCTACAACCTCCCCCACTACAAACTTGAGAACCATACCCTTATTTGGTCATCTTCTGCCACTGAGTAAGCGCGGATCCTAGATCCTCTTGGAATCCCCTTTCAAGGTAGTTGAAAGCAAGCTATCAAATTCCCCCCTCATTCTTCTCTTCTGCAACTAAACAATCCCAGTTCCTCAAGCCGCTTCCTCAATAAGTCCAGTGCTCCAGCCCCCTATTCATTTTTGTTGCCCTCCCCATGAAACTCTTTCCAATTTTTCCTCCAAACACCCTTACATTGAGGTGGGGCCCAAAACGTAGCTCAGACAGTGTAATGCTGTCATGAGCATCTCAAGGGAAGAATCCACTGGCACAGGAACTCTGCATAAGGAAGCCTCCTTCGAGGGAGCACGTAGACAATGGAGAATGTTTGGCCAGTGGGGGTGAACCCCCACGTCACATGCATAGATTTTCCAGTAAAAGATGAGGAGTGACATCATCACTTGTCTTCACTCCCCCACAACTCAACACCTGAAAGAACCTCTAGAAGAAAATAGACTTTGAACAGGAGAAGGGAACTTGGGCTGCAAAGCAGCTGCAACCTGTGCCTCAAGAATCTGTAAGCCAGTTTGTACCATCAGTCAAGGTGAGATATTGCTGATTCAAGTCCTATCTAGTTTGTATAAGTTTTAGATTGCGATGTTGTTTGATTTCCTATCAATTATGATCACTTAAAATCGATTTTTCTGTAGATAATAAATCTGTTTTTATGTTTTATCTTAACCAGTATGTTTTTGAGTGAAGTGTTAGGGAATCTTAGATCTGTTAACAAAGCCTTGTGCGTATCTTCCCCACGTCAAGGGGGGAGAAGACTAATTAAGGAGCTTGCACCATACAGATCCCTGTGCAGTTCAAGATGGTATAATTCTGGCTTTATACACCAGTAGGGGAGCAAGGCTGGAGAGCTGGGAAATTGGCTGGTGCCTCCACTGTTGGTCCATGAGTGGCTTAGGTAAAGCACTCAGGTGACTCAGCTGGGTGTGTGGCACCACCGGATGTCATGTTGGGTGATAACAGGGTCCAGAGGGGATGGCTGTGTGTCACCAGCAGAGCAAGGGGAGAGGCCAACCCAGCTGAATGGTCTGAGGGCACAGCAGTTCCAACAGCTTCCAGGCTTCACCCCTGGGGTGCATCCTGTCACAGAGGCCTTCCAAACTCTTTCCACAAAATAAGCTCTGCCCATGAGACCCAGCTTGCAGAAGATTGTATAGATGTCTCAGATAGAATCATGCATGTTCTCTGGACCCAGCATTCCCACAGTGGGGTCTAAATGCAACCCTGGACTCGGCTGGTGATTGGCTTCCTTCTGGTAATGCTTATATGCCCTGCTGGTGAGACCCCCGCTGGATCCTGAGTCAAGTTGTGGTGTCCACACTTCATGGCAAATTGGAAGGGTTCAGAGAAGAGCTACCAGAATGATTCAAAGTTTGGAAAATCT
>NW_027424687.1:0-1827 GCF_003597395.2 Chelonoidis abingdonii
GGGGGGGGGGGGCATTTTTATTTGTAGCCAATGAAACACATACATTCTACTAGTGCCTTTTCTTTTATAAGCAGTGTAGCAGTGGCTTCTGTCACCAACTAATCATGAAAAATCGTCTACAACTCTATGGGAAAGAACTGTTGTTCCCATTATGTTCCATTGTATCCTAGCACTGTTTGTAATAAGAGAGTAAACTACCAGCCTGATGACATTGGAATTGCTTTCAGTGAGTCTCAGGTTGGTTTTTAGCAAATAGCTGCCCCACCATGCTAAATTAACAACCTTGAAAGTCTCCGCAGTCGTCTTCTAGTACTAATATAACAGCAAATTCAGAATTGCCTACTGCATATATTATTACATCATGCTGCTCTTTCTGTGATATCCCTCTTAAAAATCTTTGGTTTTGCTGCTGAACATCATAGGAATTCAAAACCTTGTGGTTACCAGAACTCTAATTTGATGCCACTGTCTCTACTGTATGAGAAACCAATCAACTTGTATTGAAATCAGTGGAAGTCTTTGCATTACTTTCAATGGAAGCTGTCCCTAAATTGATGGTCATGCTCAAAAGTGCTTTCCTCAGCTTGTCTTGTGACACATATGTCACATTCCTCCTGCATAATGTAGCTCACTAGATACGCACTACATAAATGTGTACTGGTAATATGAAAAATAGACTGGGTGCAGGGGATGGGGTAAAAGGGAGATATAAAGTATTAAAAATGTATGTATTGGAAAGAATGTTGTTCAAGAGGTTATTTCTACATGAGGGAGGTGGGTTGCAAGTACCTTTGCAGTATCCTTTACATAGTTCTCGAAATGTAGTGAGGTCTGCTTGGCTAGTGTTCATGTATCAATGAAATCTTGCACAACTGAAGCTGTGAAAGTGCAGATTATTTTTTGAAGTGAAAAGGAGACTACATTTCTTTATTGACCAGCAAAATTGTGCTGAACTTAGTTTTTTTCAACTTCCTGGTGCGTGCAATCTTTGAATAATTGTTAGTTTGCCAATCCCACCTGCTGCTACTATATTTTTTCCAGTGTTGGGCATCTGGCCTCAATTTGGAAGTGATCAGTAATGGATACCCATATAAACAATTTACACTGAGTTGTCCATAGCATAATTTTTACATTAAATATTTTATGGGGGTCGAGGTGGTAGTGGGAAGAAGAGAGTGAACTTGCTCACCCTTTATGTAACATGGACAATTTCCAATCTTTTGGAGTAAGGGGACAAACACTTGTACAGTGAGCTGTCTGGACTTCATTTTCACTTTATTGTCCTCTAGGTGGCACTGTTGGTCAGAACAAGCCCTGCTAAATAGCAGCAGAGTGCGTTTGGTTTTTAAGTTCTCCTTCTGATTCATGAGGTCACACTCTGGAACAGCCTTTGCATTCATTAGGCAGATGGGTAAAAACACCAGCCTCTACTTTTATGAGTGCCTTTTACATTCTACACAGCTGGGAACATTACTTCTTTAACTGATAATTACAGCTACTTCACTCTGCTTAAGCCTCGGTTGATTAATACCATTCTTATATAAAACATTAGCTTAAAAAAAAAAAGTCAAAGATGAAAATACTATTTCAGTTCAATTGCACTCAAACATCCATCCTCCATGGAAAAGGGCAAACCAAATTAAATACCTTATTCAGTGCTTTACTTCTATTTGTTTGGGGGCGGGGTGGGGTTGGTCCCTTTTTCAGTGCAAGAATCCCCCAAATTGGGTTGAGTATCAGAGGGGTAGCCGTGTTAGTCTGGATCTGTAAAAGCAGCAGAGAATCCTGTGGCACCTTATAGACTAACAGACGTTTTGGAGCGTGAGC
>NW_027424688.1:0-2505 GCF_003597395.2 Chelonoidis abingdonii
TGGGTACGTTGACAGGTTTCACTATCTTTAAAATGCGAAGAGAAGGGGAAAGCCGGAAAGCTGTTTCCATTAGCAAATGTTCTGTGCTGCAGCAGAGGACTCAGCTGGGCTGTCGGGGGGACACAGTAACAGGGACTGGGGGCAGGCAGCACTAGCGAGCTTGGGAACCCCTCCACTACATCTGCCCAGTGTCCATAGTCGGTTATTCAAGCTATACAGAAATCTGAGATTTAAAGCGAGACTGAAGTGCAAAAACCCTGATGCTCCAAATCAGGATTTCTCAAGGGTTCCCACTTCTAGAAATGCTGTAAGTTATTGGCCCGATCCTGTCAGAGGCTGAGCGATAGGAGACCCCACAGAATATCAGTGACTAATTCCCAAATCGCCTCAGGTTTATTTGCTTCTGGAAATTTAAACAGCAAATAATTTTCAAAGGTTTTATTCTCTGGCATGATTGTGAATACAGGAATTCAGAGCTGAGTTGCTCTGTTTCCCAACTGTCTGAGGGCTCCAGAATTTCTTCCCTGTAGAGACCCATCAGAGTTACAGGGCTACTGACATCTCTGCCCCCTCTCTGGTCTCCAAGTTCCAGATGTCAGATCTTGTACCCTGCCCTCTCCTGGGGTGGAATCCCATGATCCTCCCACCCTCCCATCCTGGGCTACAGAACACTATGTGTCAACTATTGGTAGAGCAGATCCAAGAGAGTTTGGTGCCCATGGTCCATCTCTCTAGGAGTCTGTGAGAAGTGGTGAGTCGGGTGATCAGTCAGACTTTCTAAACCAACATACTATTTATCTGAACAGCAGAAAAAGAGACTAACATGGGAGAATAAGAGAGTTTTCAGTTAACAGTGTATACACATCTCTGACCCGGAGGCCTCCATCTCTGATGGGGACCCAGGCAGGCCAAAGGTCATCAGACTTTCCCAGAGGTGTCTGTGTCTGTCAATCTGAAGAGCTTATCAGCAATAGCTGCCCCATCTCTGAACAGCATCCCAGCGCGGGCAAAAAAGTTATGCAACTTGGCTGTAGCTCAAAACAGGTTCTTCCCAGCCTATATCTCCAGTATTCGCTCTCAAAATCCCATGTACTGGAAAGAGGCAGTGGCATAATCTGAACACTCAGGAGTGGAGAAAATAGCTAGATAGATAGATAGATAGATAGAGTGGGTGTACGGGGATAGATAGATAGATATGAGGCATTGAAATCTTTTTATAAATAGCTTCAGTGCAGGATAGATAAATACGACAGCTTTCACCATTCTCTCGCCATATGTTTACACATGTCAAGATAAAATGGGCCATACTCAGACGTTGAGGTCCAGAAAAGTTGTCTGCGTGAAGGTCCCAACTGTAAAATCACACAGCACTCAAGTAGGCTGTGGAATTCAAAGCCATAAGATATCAATGGGGACAAGAATTTAGCAATATTCAGAGAGGGACTGTAGGCATATATGGGTTACCAGAATATTTAATTACAGTAGTGATGACTTTTTAAAGAAGTCTGGGAAGGGCTCAAAACCTTCCTGATTTACAGCACAAAATCTTGGGTCTCAAAGGGCAGGGGAAATTTCCCTGGTAACAGGTTATCTCATAGATGCCTATTGCAAGGTTCGTCTACCTTGCCCCTGCACCATCTGGTACGGTCTGGATACTGGCTAATGGACGAATAGTCTGTCCAGTCTGGATTGCCTACTTCTCTTTTGTGTAAATCCTAGACTCTATTTTTGATGATCTGCACTAGTCCTGGGGTCTCTAGACTGCACCGAAGCAGAAGGTGTCTTGTTAAATATCATTAGCTCCTGTCCTTTTTGCTCCAGAAGGAACGCTCCGAACCATTTCTTGACTGCCCAGTACATTATGTACGTCCAATACAAATTCACTCTGCAAGTGTTCCTGCTCACCGGATTACCTGGCAGGAAACGTCCTCTCTGGATCTCTGCCCTTCTGCCTAGTAATGTATTTCAATAGTTAGGAAATTCAGTCACTTTCATAAAAAATTCCATAGCCTCATGAGCCATGTACATTTCGCTTCCATGTGGCCTCAAGACCTTGTCAATGAATGCCCCATGCCACATACTGGAGCCATATCTTGTTAACTCTCGGGAAATCACTGCGAATGCCTTGTTTTGCCAGATTTCTCATCCACCACTTCCATAAATTATGAGTCTTCCGTCGCTCTTGTTGATGCTCTATGACGACTTCGTCGCGATCTGTAACCTCACGAGATATTCTCCATCTTAAGCCGTGCAAGAATAGCAAATGGAGGCTGGTATTGCCTAGAGAGTGACGGGTCTAATTTAGTATCCCACTCATTCTACTAGCAAAGATCCGATATACAGTCCGATGCAAAAAAAAAAAATCTCCTCTCTCCATTCCTTACTGCCTGCACCAGGAGTCATGAAGTTGGCTGTTCGCTATATCACAGGAATAGCATCTACGCTGTATATATTACACTCTTAACAGGTGGGTTGGATTCGCTGCCATCTCCTCATTATTTGATG
>NW_027424689.1:0-3760 GCF_003597395.2 Chelonoidis abingdonii
GGACGAAGAATTGCCTGCTTGCAGCAGTTACGCGGGGGGGCCCTGCTCAGTCCAGGGTGCTGCCCGGCCCTGGGCGCTGACTGGAGACTGTGGGCACCCCAAAGGCCACACAGCCAGGCAGTGACCGTCCTGCACACTTTCTCGCGTCTCGTCTGTTCACACCCGCAAGGTGGACGGGGCATCGCGGGGTTTCTGGGGCGTGGTGCCAGAGCCACAGCGACCTGGCCGCGCAGCTTCCTGCGGGAAACCGTTTCCTAACCAGAGGTGAGCGAGGGGGGCTCTCCTGGGCGGGGCCCGGAAGAAGGGGGGACAACCCCTGCCAAAGAAGACGTGCCTGGGGAGCATGGGCCCCAATCCTACATGCCGCTCCCCCTCTCTCGCGCACCGGGGCAGTAGAGGCACCCACTGTGCCCCCCATCGCGCTCTAGTGGGTTCAGCAGGCTGTTAGGGGCTCTGACTGGACGAGAGAAGGAGGGTTGCTCTGTCATGGACTCCAGGCCCCAAATCTCTCGCTCCAACAGTCTGGAGGAACTCCCTCAGGGCGACAGCCCTTCTCGGGGGGCGCTGTCTGGGGGTCAGGCCCTCGTACTCCACCGCCTCCTGGACCTGCACCTCCCTGAGCCTCCAGCAGCCTGGCTCTGCCAGGGACTCCCGATCTCCCTGTCTCTCCCCCACAAGGGAGCGATGACCCCTGATCTCGCCCCCCATAGGGAGCGATGCCCCTCGATCTCTAGCCTGCAGTGACTACTCAGCCAGCGTAACCCAGAGGGTTTACTGAGCGTCTGAACCCAGCCAGGCAGTTTCAGGACCTCGCCTGGCCAGTCTCAGCCCTGGCAACTGGGTTTGGCCCCGTCCCCAATGGGTCAGGCTGACTCTTTGTCCAGTTCAGCCCCCTCCTCCAGCTGAGCCTCTCTCCCCTCCCCCACCAGCCCTCCTCCGCCCTTTGTCTCCTGCCCAGGGCCGCTTCTCCCTTCCATCCATTTGTCTTCCGCGCCTCCTTCGCTCTTCGGTCTTTGTTCCCCACTGGCCACAACCAGCGTGTCTGCTGAGGGGGGCCTTCTCTCTCAATCAGTCGCTGGGCCCCATCTCCTGGTCCCCTGCACCAGCAACCCCTCCTCACACATGCAGCACACAGAGGAAACGAGCTAAACGCACAGCTCTCATACAAAGTCTCAAGAAAATCTCCCACTTCATGGCAGACTGGTGGGGGTGCTGGCACGGAGCTGCGCAGGGTGTCTCTGGAGGGGCTCAGGCTAGGTTGGGTGGTGTCCTAGGCTGGGCATGGAGGGAAGGTGCTCTGGGGTGGACTGTGGACAAGGTGGGAGGCGTTGGGGAAGAAACTCTGACCCAGGCTGTGTTCCTCCCCTGCCCCCAGCCTAGTCTTTGTGAACTGCGACCCTGTCTTCACAGCCTCGTTCCAGATGGGCTGGCCCAGTGCCCCTGCCGGCCAGGATACCACCGCCTCCCCCCCCTGCCAGAACCGGCCTGTGCAGGTCGGGCAGGTGGACTCCATGGGGCTGGCTGTGGGTGGAGGGGGCTGGGTGGGTGGGGAAGGCTTCAGCAGTGTGGGAAAGTGGCGCTTCTCCCCTCCAGGGGCCCAACTCCTCTGCCAAGGGCTGGAGTACCAGGCGTGGGCAGGGAAGAGCTTCAGAGCTCGAGCCTGGAATCTTCCATGAACCACCGCTTCCCTGCCTGGGCTCAGCAGCTCCAGGCTGACCTGCTACGGGAGGCACAGAGTGAGCCAGGCTGCCCCCAGACAGAGCCCCATGACCTGGGCAGCCACACAACCAGACAGTGTCCCTAGTGCCCGGATGGGTACGGGGCAGGGGTGCTGCACTGGCACTGCCGTCTCAGCCCCGTGTCAGGCGGGGGGATGACAAGCAGTTCTTGCAGAAGAAGGACCTGAAGGTAAGACTGGACAAGAAGCTGGAGAATGAGGCAGCAGTGTGCCCATGTTGCCAGAAAGGCTAACGGCATATGTGGCTGTAAAGTAGGGCACTGCCAAGAGATTCGAGGACCGTGATCATCCCCTTATTTGAACATTGGTGAGGCCTCATCTGGAGAAACTGTGTCCCAGTTTTGGGCCCCACACTACAAGAAGGATGTGGAAAATGGAAAGGTCCAGCGGAGGGCAACAAAATGATTAGGGGCTGGAGCACATGACTTATAGGAGAGCTGAGGGAAGTGGATGTTTAGTCTGCAGAAAAGGAAAATGAAGGGGATTTGATAGCGCTTCACTACTGGAAGGGGGTCCAAAGAGGAATGGATCTAGACTGTTCTCAGTGGTACCAGATGACAGAACAAGGAGCAATGGTCTCAAGTTGCAGTGGGGGAGGTTTAGGTTGGATATTAGGAAACAGTATTTCACTAGGAGGGTGGTGAAGCACTGGAATGGGTTCCCTAGGGAGGTGGTGGAATCTCCTTCCTTAGAGGTTTTTCAGGCCAGGCTTGACAAAGCTCTGGCTGGGATGATTTAGTTGGGATTGGTCCTGCTTTGAGCAGGGGGTTGGACTAGGTACCTCCTGAGGTTCCTTCTAACCTTTCATATTCTATGATGGGGCATGGGCAGGGGTGCTGCTCTGGGACTGTGGTCTTGGTCCCAATGCCAGGCTGTTCCCAGCTGTGTCTGGAAAGCAGCTAGGGCTTGCCCAGCCTGCGGGCATCTCACTGTGTCTCTCTCCCTGCAGCCTGTGGCAGCGGTTTCTGGCTGCGGGATGGCGTCTGTGCCAGGTGAGCTCTGGCATCCCGCGGGAGGCTGCTTGCGGCCAGGGAAGCGCCCATGCCCTGGGGGCAGCCACTGTGCATTGGTTGGTGCCGTGCAGCTGGGGGCATTGGCTTCTGGCTGAGCCCCTCATCGGGGACCTGGTGCCACCTCAGGTCCCCCACGGCTCTGCCAGTGGCTGCTTGAGTGGCAGGGGCAGGTGGCCTAGTGGCTGGAGCCACACAGGCTTTGCAGACACTCCCTGTATATGTGGGGAGTGGAGGGGGTTACCCTTGGGTTTGGGGGCCCCCCTGGCAGGCAGCCTGGTCTATGGGGCTGGGGAGGTGGAGGGCAGGTGAGGCTGAGCAGGGTTTGCTGTCGGGACACGCACTGAACCCCAGACTCGGTCTCTGCAGGTGCCCGTTCAGCTTTGGTGGCTTCCCGTGTGAGGAGCGTGAGTGTCTGTGTGGGGCGGGGCCCGTGTGGGACTAGGGTTGGGGCTGGGGCTGCTCAGCCTGGCCAGTCCCCCTGCCAGTAGAGCCCCAGAGCAGCAGCTGGGCGGTGCGGGGGAGGATGTGGCACTGATCCTAGCTGGCAAGGCCCTGGGATGGCAGGGGGAGGGGGGCTGTGCTGGGCCCAGGGCAGCGTGTGGCGCTGGGGGGCAGCCCCATGGCGGGTGCCGGCCCTGCTGACGGCTCTCTCCCTGCAGCCTTCGTGCTGGCGCTGGTTGGGGTGTCCTGCGCTGGGGGCATCCTGCTGCTGCTGCTGATGGTGCTGCTGCTCCTGGGGTAAGGCGGCTGCCATGCAAACACTCCCTGGTGTCCCTCCCTCCCCACCCAGGGCGAGGGGAGCCAGGGCTGCAGGGAGAGCCTGGGGTTGGGATATGGGCTGCGGGTCGGGAGTGGGGAGAGCCTGGGGCTGGGATATGGGCTGCTGGTCGGGAGTGAGGGGCGCAGCCAGAGCTGTGGGGAGAGCCTGGGGCTGGGATATGGGCTGCGGGTCGGGAGTGGGGAGAGCCTGGGGCTGGGATATGGGCTGCGGGTCGGGAGTGGGGAGAGC
>NW_027424690.1:0-13706 GCF_003597395.2 Chelonoidis abingdonii
ACTGCCCTGTTTGAGCAATTGGTCCTGATTTGGCACCTCAGTTGGGTCCCGCCAGAACCACATCGTCACACCCCTTCCCAAGTGCCTGTTGGGGAGAGTGCCAGTGGGAGCTGGCAGCAGCTCGTTGGCGCAGGCAGCGTTCAGAGGGGGGGGGTTAATCGAGAAGCAAGCAACCCACGAGTGGGAGCCGAGGCAAAACATACTGGGGATGGGGTCCAGGTCTCAGTATCGCCCTGGTGGTCCTGCCCATGTGCTCCCCCATCCCCCACCCCAACTTTCCAATGGCAGAAAACTGAAGAACCTTGCCCCGCCCCTGCCTACTCCTCTCCCGGGAGGAGACTGAGGTACTGCCTGCAGAGCCAGGCTGGGAGGAGCTGCCAACAGGGCACAGCAGGGGTTGGTTCCCAGAGCGAGGGGCCAGGGGTGGAGGGACAGGATTCCACCTCTGGGAGCCAGGTCCAGAAGCCAGCCACTGCTGCTGCTCTTCCTACCCCCCGGAAGAGGCTGGTTACTGCTGCCAGCTTCCCTTTTCAATGAGATGTGTAGTCGAAAACCAGACACCTGACAACCTAAACCTGGCCCCACTCTTAAAGGGGGGCAGGGAAGGCTTTGCCAGGAACCTGTATCTGCCCTGCCAGAGGGCGAGGATCCTAGGGACCAGGGGTGCTGCCCAGAGCTGTGCTCCAGCAAAGGGGGTAGAGCTGTGCCCACCATCAGCCCTGGGCTGCGGGGACTAGCCCTGGCTGTGGGGTGAGAGGTGCAGAGCTCACCTGTTCTGAGCCCCCAGCCATGGCAGCATTGCCCCTGCCCTCCTCCCCCACAGCATAATCTCTGCTGCTTGGTGGGGCTGGTACAGCCTGGCTGGGCAGAGGACTGTGGAGCCAGCCAGGGACACCCCGGGAAATAACTGGGCAGCCAGGAGCCAGCGAGTCTCTCTGCCCAGCCCTGCCCTGGGGCTGCACTCGCCAGCCAGCGGGGGCTGCGGTGGTGCCATCCCCAGCATTCAGCGGGCTGGAGCTCGGTTCCCAGGAGCCATAGCCCCATCCTCACTCTGAGCCCAGACCCCAGGAGCCCTCCCTGGGACCAGCCTGCTCTGGGCACCCTCCCGCCCCTGGACAGGTGAGCTGTGTCTGCCTGGGCCCCTCACCGTGCCCCAGAGGTTGTCCTGCGGACCCTGGGAGGCTTCCATGGGAGCATGGGAATGAGGGAGCCTGGTCTCGGTGCTGGGCTAGGTCACGGGAGGTGCAGAAAACTCCCAGCAAGGGGCTGCAGCTGCTCCCACCCCCATCTGTGTCGGGCTGGGGCTGGGGCTGGGGCTGGGGCTGGCCCCGGCTGCATGGGGGTCAGCGCTGGGAGGAGCTGGAGCTGGCCAGATGTGTGTGTTTCGGGGGCAATTTGTGCTGCATTTGCTTCCAGTCTGGTTCCAGTGATGGGTGTGGTGTCTCCCTGGTTGGGGCTGCAGGACCATCACCACCCAGCCAGCTGGGAGCAGGGCACTGAGCCAAGGAGGAGCCGTCCCAGCTGCTGCTCCGGGCTGAGGGGAAGCAGTTCTTCCTGGGTTGAGCCAGATGCTCTGTAGGGCCTGGCGCAGGAATTCTACAAGGCAGTTTCATCAAACTGCGGTGGTACAGCCAGACCCCCGTCTATCACATTCCCGTTCCGGCTCAGCCTGCCCTTAGCGCCAGGGGGCCGGGCGGACCTGCAGGCTCTATGGACAGGGAGAGATAGGTGGGATTCCTGGGAGGGCGGCATGGGGAGATTGGCTCTGAGGCTGCAGGGCTTGCAGCCCTGGGGTGAGGTGACACCCCTTCCTCCAGTATCAGCCCTACCCACCCAGCTTTGGCTGGGTCGGTTCCCCACGGACAGGGCCAGACCTCCAGCCCAGGCAGGGAGCAGGAGTCTCAAAGCTGGGTGGTTGCCCAGGCCCTGGTGCAGAATCTGATTTCCCAGGGGCTGGGCCAGGGAGAGCTCTGGAGTGAGCAGTGCCGGGGGGCAGAGGGAGGTGTATCTAGCCGTCAAGCAGGCGGTGGGGTTTATTGCACGCTCACTCTGATGAACAGTGGGACTGGTATTTGCTTTACAGCCCATGTCCCCTTTGCCCTGCCAAGAGCCACAGTGACCATCACGCTGCCGGAGAATGAGAACTCCCAGCTGGCCGCGGTGGGGCAGGGTGGGTTATGGCTGCAGCACAGTGTCACGGACCCACAGGGTCTGCACCCCCAGCTTTGGAACCATCTCCAGGCGCTTGTCACTGGGCCAGACCCCCAGGGGGTCTCGCTGGCTCTTCCCCCTGTGTGGGTCATGTCTCCTCACTGGCCCTCTGGGCCAGCAGCCCCCCCGCTCCAGGCCGTGGGCTCCGGGCAGCGACTCCCACAGACACAGCCGGAGGGAGACTTGTGCAATCTTGAGGAGCGACGCACCTGTGCCAGTGTCTGCAGGGGTACGCAGCCAGCGTGGGCAGAGCTTGGTTGTTAGTACCTGGTGCCCAGCCTAGGGGCCCGTCGGGCAGCCCGAGGCAGTGAAGGGTGAAGCAGGGTCCGTCCTGGCCAGCCCTGAGCCCAGCCTGGCTGTGGGGAACCCTCGGGTCCAGTTCTGTTACCTGCACACTCTAGGGCCCCCATCTACCCTTCTGTGGGGTCAAGGTGTGACCCAGTTCATTTAGGCAGCCCCACCCTTTCCCAGCTCCTACAGCTCAGGGCAACATTTTCTGCGGGTCTGCAGGGCCTTTTCCCAGTGAAAGAGCCTCACACAGTAATACCCTGATCCTCTCTTTATCAACAGTCACCAAAACAGCCTGCACCCGCTGAGCCTACAGTGCTCACCACTCCCAGGAACACAGAGGAACTTTTCTTGATGGCCAGTCAGGATACTCCAGCTTTTGCACGGTGTCATTGGCAGGGTGTGGAGGTCTGGCCACTCTGATCTTCGGGGCTGACGCCTGGAGCTGGTTCCCAAGAACTTCCTTTTAGACCCCAGCTTATATAGCGACACTTGAGTCCTGCTTAAGCTGCACCTTAGCCAACCATTTCACTAAATGATTCCTAACCAATTCTGTAACCAATCCTGACATATTGTCAAACAATCCTTTACCCAATCATTCTCAGCATCTTCATTGATTTACACCTAGCAAAATTAGTTATGTAACAGACACACTCACAAACCAGACAGAGACCAGACAGATAAACCATAGAGAAATGGGGACCATAAAGTCACAATACACATCAAGATTTCACACCCACAACTGCTGCTGAGTGATTTCCTGCCAGACAGATTCAATCAAACCCGGGTTTTTTTAGCCACTGAAGCGGTTTCTCTCTCTGGTGGCGGCGGGTGCAGTTAGGACGGGATGTCCGCTGTGACACTGCTTTAATGCAGTTGTCATAAGTAGATAGGTAAGGTAAGGGTTAAGTTTCTTTTACCTGGAAAGGGTAACCAAACACCTGACCAGAGGACCAATCAGAGAACTGGATTGTTTAAAAGTCAGGGGCGGGAATTTGTATACTCGGGGACTCTCGGCTATGGTTACTCTGGGGGTCTTTGTTGTTTTCTCAGCATAATGGGTAAACAAGTTTCCTTCTAACTCCATCTTATCTCAAAGTTTCTCCTAAACATCTGTTGAGTTACAAAGGAAACAAAGTAATTCGGCTATGATGAGCTTTGTGTTGTATTTACATGTATGTTGATTTGCTGGACTGGTTTAATCGCGGCTATCTTTAATCAGACTGTTTATTCATATTTCTTATAAGCAAGAGCCTGTATTGAGTTTCTTAATGCAAGATTATTGTTTTTGTATTTTCTTTCTTTTTATATAAAGTTCTTTTGAAAACTGGTGGGTAGTTTCTTTTCCTTAGTGAGGTAAAGGGATAGGATTTCTGTACCAGGTAGCTGTCTCCCTCACGGGAAGACAGAGAGAGGAAAGGCCAAAGCCAAGGTGTTGGTATTTTGCATCTTAATTGTCCTGAGGGGATAGAAACGCTTATCTCTTGGGAAGCAGAAAAACAGGTTTCTTGGTACGCGCAAGCTAGACCAGAGGAAGCCTGGGAAGGAGGGGGGAAGGGGTTCTCTCTCCGCTTCTGAGACTCCAAGGGTTGGGAATCTGGGGGTCCCCCAAGGAAGGGTTTGGGGACACCAAGAGAGAGAAGGGTGGGTCAGGCCTATAAATTCCTGACCTGGTGGCAGCGAGAAATCCAAGCTGGGTAGTGAGCTCGTGGGAGTTTCAGTGAAGCATCCCAGATTTTGGACGCTAAAGTCCGATCTGGGACAAGAGCTGTATACCACAGCAGGTTTAGGTGTGTGTGGGCTGCTTGAGTGATTCATGGTGCTGCTGTCCTGTGTGGCTGCCGAAAAGGCCTGCAGGACCTTACAGTTCTGTCTGTCCAGCCATCTGCTCTTTTTGTACAGACTCCTAGGTAGCGCCGACTGCGTTCCAGCAGCGCCCCACTTAACCCCCACCTCACCCCTCTCGGTCCTTGTTCCCGAGTGGGGGAGATGCAGCTCTCATCCCCCAGCAGAGCAGTGGGGTCTCGATCAATGGTTGCTGGTGTGAAAGAGCCATTGTCTCTTCAAGAGGCTCCAGATTGATGAGGGATCCCTAGGTCCAGGCAGTGGGTAGCACCGTTCCGTGTCCACCTGTGTTTCAGCCTCCCCAGAAGCAGAGCAGACTCTTTCCCACCCTTGATGGTGCTGCCTGTTGAAGCCAGCTGGGTCATCAATCAGGTGAACTGCAACAAAACAGGCAGACAAATCCCAACGCTGGGTGTTATTCCACTTACTTGTTATCTCAACAGCACAAAACGCGTTCTATAGCACCTCACTGGTTACTTAGAAGTTTAAAATCTTCTTCTTATTTTTATGCTAACAGCTATTAGCAAGTCTTTCTTCTCCCTGCCAGCCAGGTAATTTGCATCACCACAGACACCAGCTTTTAGATTTTCAGCTGCTGCCCGTTCCAAGCCTGGACTCTGTTTTACAGAGATACCACACGAATTCAAATAGTCAGAGGGTGAGAGTCTGCTTGCTCTCCTCTGCATCCTCAAGCATTTGGCCGTAAAACTGTTCTGCTTTGAAATACCAATAACCAAATGTCTCCTCAGACCTGAAGCACAGACGGCTCACTTACAAAATTAGTCCTGTCCCAACACCATTGTCTTCCCAACAAGCTGGCCAAACCCAGGCACTTGGTCATAGGGCTGTTTAAATTCCTTAACAATTTTTACTCCATTTGAGACCCTCTCAAAGCTAGCCACACTGGATTTTTCAAAGGGAAAGTCAGTGGATCCACTCACAACAGAAAGTTTCTGGCTGTTAGGAACTGAAACTTCCTTAATTAAATCACTTTCACACCCTTTAGTTGTACCAAACTGCTTGCACAGATTACCATCAGGATTTCTTTCCCTAGCAGCTTCTCTAAGCAGCAATTCATCTCTCACAGAAACTCTGCTCTTACCCTTTTCACTTAGGGCTTGCTCTAAATGAACACTTCCTTGAGCTACAACAGCCTTTTTCTGAGGCTTACTTACATTTATGATCACCTTTGGCCCATCAGGCAGATTTCTACACAATTTCCTTTCAGGCAAACTCATAGACTCACTAGATAAAAGGTTAGAGGTCCTCTCCTTCCCTTGGCAACTTTCCTCATAGTCACTGGCAACCTGCAAGTTGTCAGGCTCAACACACACAAGTTTAGGAATCATTTCCTCCTTGTTACAAGTTGTTGAGCTGTCAGTAAGTAACACACTTAACTCACCTTTCTGCTCTCCTTGTGCCCTGGCTAGGGTATCACCCTGAGCAGACAGAGCTGCTACACCCTTTTCCAGCCACATATTAGCAACTGGCAAACTACAAGCACCAGAATTGTCTGGTCTCTGGGACTTTGCTAAGACACTAACAGGATGCAACCTAGTCACAGCGTCATTCTCCCCAGCAGACACAAACTTAAGACCATTCCCTTCCTGGCCTTAGCTGTATTTACAACCAACTCCGAGACAACTGAATCACCCTCAACCATCATAGGCTGAAAGGCACCTTCTGTCTGCTCCCCAGACACAGAAGAGACGGAGACACATTCTCCTTCACCAGACACACAGCTTGGGATTTCATTTCCCTTGTTCCAGCACACAGACAACTGCTTGGAGACCAAGGTAGCTTCCTCCATAGGCAAGTCAATACCCCTGACAGACACAGGCACATTCCCTTCACTGTCACATTTCTCCACACAGGAAACAGGTAAGGGATAGGGACACTCATCTTCTACTATCCTTGTCTTCCCAAACTGCTGCCTAGATAAACCCATTGGCTCACAAGGCCACCTGGGCCCATCCAAACTTTTCTCACCAGGCACACTGCCACTCCTAACAGATAAACTGTTGCTCTTTTTACTACACTGAGCTACTTCCAGCAATCACAGTTATCCTTTCCAGGTTCACTTTTACATGCTGTACTAGCCACCAATCCATCACCCATCACAAATCTACCCTCTCCTTCCTCAGTTAGGGCTTTAACCTGACCATTTACTTGAATCTGCTTCTGAGAAACATTTTCCTCCCCAGTGAGATCTTTTTGCTCTCGATCTAACTCCAGAGTCACTTTTGAGACATCAGACAGACATTCAGAAACTTCATTCACAGACACACTGCTTTCTTGCACAGACAAACAGCTATTACCCACCAGGTTAGACTCCCCCTATCCCCAGCCATAGCAAAACTGGTCAAACACAGAAAACAGCCCAGAGTAATACCACATATCAACATAGTTATAAACTGGATTGTCAAGAGGATACAGTTTCTGCTGTTCTTCCTTGCTTTTTTGACTTGGAGCTGGAGTCTAGCTGTCTCCTGTTGCATCTGTCGAGCTTTTTCCTCAGCAGCCAGTAATTCCAGACGCCCCTTACCAGCTTTTTCTTCTCTCTCATCAGCTTCTCTTTCTAATTCAGCTATTTTTTGCCTTTCCAGCAATCAAAGATCTGCTAGTTTCTGTTCATGCTCCAGTTGCAGTTTATTTGCTGCCTTTTTTTATTTAAATTCCTTCTGCAGTCTCTGTAGTGTCAGGTAAGGGCTGTGCTCCTGCCTCCTGATCACTGCCCATTAACAGATCTCTCAGTTCTTGATTTGTAGCTTTCTTTCTAAAGCTTATCCCCTTTTCTATTTCTGAACACAGCAATCTTCCAGGGCTCTTTTGTCAAGACCCTCATAAGCTCTTTTGCTCACAATCATTGGAATTGCTCTTTAACCACCACATACTGCTCACTACCAAAATTCCCAATTTTGGATAGCGTGGGGTTCTTGACCCAAAGCTTAATTGACCTGGTCTCTGTGGATCCCTAGCACGGACGAATTGCCGACTGTGACAGTGCTGCCCGTGGGACGCGCAGTCTGAGGTCATCAATCAGGGTGAACTGAAAACAAATGGACATCAACATCTATCCTCCATAATAGATCTTCCTCAGGTGGTGATATGGTTATCTTTTTTCATTCATTGGCACGATACATAGTAGATTTATCATACCACCAGCACGAAGAAACAGCTTCTGTAGTACCTCAACTGGTCATTTTACCTACAGGTTTCAAACAACGCAGTTCCATTAAAGTGCCCAGCCTCAGGACCTGAGTCCAGACACACCCTGTCAGATATGATTGAGATCAACTGAAAATCTTATCTACATCATTAAAGAAAAAGGTTCTTTCCAATCCCAAAGGATCAGCCACATACCCAGGTCCAATTATAGGCTTAGATCATATTACCACAAATACACCGCTATTAGCCATTCTTATAACTAGCTAAAATTTATTAAAAAAGAGAAGAGAGAGAGAGTTTGGTTAAAAGATCAATATACAGACAGACTTGAATTCAATCCTTGAGGTTCAGGTACACAGCAGAGGATGAGCTTGTAGTTGCCAAAAAGTCCTTTCAGAAATAGTCCATAGGTTACATAGTCCAATGTCCATATTCAGGGGTGGCTCCAGTCAGTTGACTGGGGATCTCAATCCTTGTGGCTTAAGGTTTCCCCCTCTTGAAACCAAAGCAGATCTGAGATGAAGCAGGATGAAGTCCCAGGGGTTTTTATACATTTCCAGCAGCCCTTTGGCCTTGAGAAAACAATCGGCTTAACTCCTGCTCCCCAAACATCCTGGCAATTAGCACAGGAGTAATTTTATCCATTAAACAGTTCAGATACAGGTGACCACAACCTTCAAAGAAGACACACAGACACTCATACTATTTCACTCAAGTATCATCTATTCAATGCTAATATCCTTTTTTGATCTTTGAAATTAAAGCTATAGCAAATTAGACAAGACTTGTTTGCTGTAAACTATCCAAGACCTGAGCAAAACACCTCGCCCTTCTGTACCATCTACAATGCATGACTTGCATTTCAAAGCTCTGTTCATTACAGATCTTGCTAAACCAGATCCTTAAAGGTCACCCACCCGGGCAGGTCGTCTGAGGTGAAGTTAATTAGACTCTTTCTGGCCCTGTCACCTTTCAATGAGATATTATATAGTATACTCCTATCATCATACAATCTCCAGGTAACAAAGCAGCATGTAGACGGAAAGGGTGAGGCACACACAGGCAACCATTGAAAACATTTACAAAGAAAGTTTGCCCACATCCGATCCCCTCCACCCCACCCCAGAGGGGCTGGTCTTCCGTTGCTGGTGGGGAGCCTTTTTGTGACTCCAAGCCCCCCACCCGCTACCCCAGGGGGGCAGGTCTCAGTGCGGGCAGGGGAGGGCGAGCCCCTGTGTTGAACAATCTCTCCGTCTGGACCCCTAAGGGGGGCACGATCATCCTCAGGTAAACTGGATGAGGATCTCTCGTTGTTGACCAAGCTCCCCACCCTCACCTCGCAGAGGTGGCAGTGTCTACAGTGCTTGTGGGGGGAGCCCAAGTGTAACCCAGCCTCTCTGCCCCAACCCTAGGAGGCAGAGGGGCTAGTGGGCTCAGTTGCTGGCGGGAGGAGCCACAGTGTAACCAGCCTCCACACCCCACCCCACCCACCCAGGGGGGGCAGTATCTACATTATGCTGGGGGAGGCGCGCTCTGTGTGCAGCGGCCGCCCCATTCCCAGGGGGCAGAATCTCAGCATCCTGGGAGGGGGAGGCTCTATGGGTACCAAGCCCCTGCCCCCACCCCAGGGAGGTGAGATCCTCAGCACTGGGGGGCGCTTTCTATTTTGTATACCAGCCCCCTCTGCCCCACCCTTAGGGGGAAGATTCTCAGTAGCTTGGGGGGGCAGCCAATGTGTTGACGCAAGTCTCGCCTTCCCACCCCAGGGCCAGATTCTCAGCGGGCTGGTGGGGGCCTCTGTCGCAGCGAGAACTGCACAGGAACTGAGCTGTTCTGTGGCTGCTCAGCTTCTGGGCAGCCCTGGTGCAAGCCCAGCCTCTCCACCTCCCGCTGTGCCTCTGCACTTTGGGTCCTCCCTGGCCAGAGCTGCTGATGTGGGGGTAAGCCTGGTGGGGGGCAAGGGCTGCCTGGGCCCTGCCCTGTCTGGGTTGATGAGCAACCAGCTGAGGCACAGGGCTTCCTCAGTGGCTGCCTGTGCCCTTGGCATGCTGCCCCACCCAGTAATCTTAACAAGCCCCTGGATTGCTCTTAAACCCAGCGCAGGGGGGGCCCGCACTGCCCTCTCTTCGGCCCTGTGGCAGGCGAGGAGCAGCTGGGGCCCAGGCCTGGGCAGGATGGGGAGGGGTTTAGCCCATATTCTTTTCTCCTTGGCGCTCTCCTGACTGGCAAGTCGCCAGTGCCTCCCTGTGCTGGGCAGGCTGGGGGGGCAGGTGGGTTGCTAGCTGTCCCCTGGGCCGGCATTGCTCCCAGCCACGTGCGCTGGGCCCGGCCCCTGCCCTGCATGGGAGGTCAATAACAAAGGGGGATTGTGCAGATGGTCCTCCTTGGCCCCTGGCCCGCCCTGAGGAGGATGTCTGCAGCTCAAGCCTGGGGCACGCCCCATCAAGAGGTTGCTCGCCTGTTTAGTCAAAGGGTGGCTCTGCCCCTCCCTCCAAGTGGCTCCAGTGCTGCCTGGGTGGTGCAGGTGTGAGCGTGAGGCACTGCCCTGATGGGTTGTGTGCCAGGCTGAGCCGGGGGCTCCTCTCTTGGGCCACGATTGACGCCATGGAGCTAGCGATTCACGGGAAAGATGAGGACCAGGGGCCAGCACTGGTCCAGGTGCCAATCGACCTCAGGGGACTTCCTGCCACCTGGCCAGTGCTGAGAGGCGCACCCTCCCCGCATTTCAATTGCACCATTGTGGGGTGACCTCCGGCTGCCAACCGGCCTGTATTCCAGAGGTCCAGTCTAGCGCAACAGCTCCCTGGTCCAGCAAGCAATCCATGCCCCGCACACAACTCAATGACTCTGGGCCTAAAAAGCACTGAGGACGCCCGCAGGGACTGGCACGACCCTCACTGTCGGGGGCCACAGCACCCAGGTTATGGCCCAACTCCCCACTGCAGGGCCCGGTTTTGGCCCTGGCCCTCGATCAGCTCTTCCAGCCCAGCCCTGCTCTGCTGGTGCCTCGCCTCCCGTCCAGCCCTGCCCTCCGTGCATCAACCCCTCGCTGCAGCCCCATGCCCGCCCTTGCCCAGCCCTTGCCCTGTCGGTGCCGCACCGCCAAGCCCGTGCCGCAGCAGCTGTGCCCGCCCAGGCCCTGCCCGCCGGTTCCCCCGCACCGCAGCCTCTGCGCCAAACAGACCCGTGCCCCGCCCTGCCAGCCCGCGGTGCCCCCAACCTCGCGCCAACAGCCCCCCGTGCCCCGGCCCTACACCCGCCGGTGCCGCACCGCAACCTCGCGCCACAAGCCCCGTGGCACCGCCCATGCCCAGCCTCTGCCGGTGCCCCCCAACCTCGCGCCACAGCCCCGGTGCCGCCCTGCGTCAGCGCCCTGCCCAGCCGGTGCCCCCAAAACCCCGCGACGTCAGCCCGCGTGCCGCCCTGCCCAGCCCTGCCCTGCCGGTGCCCCCCAACCCCCGCGCTCGCAGCCCCTGTGCCCACCAGCCCGCCCCTGCCGGTGCCCCCCACCCCCGCGCCCCAGCCCCGTGCCCTGCCCAGCCCTGCCCTACCGGTGCCCCCCAACCCCACGCCGCAGCCCCATGCCCGCCCAGCCCTGCCCTGCCGGTGCCCCCCAACCCTGCGCCGCAGCCCCTACTATGCCAGTGCTGTGTTGCTCCTCCTGCCCTGGGTACCTGCTGTCCAGGCTCCTCCCAGGTCTGAGTGTCAGCTCAGGTTTGTTCACTCTTTGGGGGGGGTCTGTTCCCCCAGATGAGCCCAGCTGTGGCAGTGGGCAGCCCTGCCCCCCTTGGAGCACCTGCGTGTCCTGGGCTGGGCACTTGTCCTGCTGCTGCATTCTGGGCTTCTATCTCAGCCGGACCATGGGCTGTGTGCCAGGTAAGGGGGCTGCTCCCCTGGGCCTGGGGAGAGGGTCCCATGCCCCTGCCATTGCTCATGGGGGTACCTGCCCTGTCACACTGAGTGGGTGCCCCTAGGGGCTCTGTCTCCCTTTACTTTGCCCCCAGATCTGCCTGGCCCGCGGATGCCCAGTGTGGGAGAGGGGCCCAGGGCTGTGTCCTTCTCACCCCATAGCCAGGATGCTCCCGCTGGGGCCCTGGTCTCCGTTCTGCCTGTGACTCCCCCATGTCCTGCTCTGACCCCCATGGGGCACCTGCTGGCAGAGGGGGACTCTGGGACAAGGGAGCAGCTGCCTGACCAGAGCCCCGTGGGCTGGGGCAGTGGGAGGTGACTGGGCTGAAGGGGGGAGCATATAGTGTGGGGGGGAAGGGAGGGGCCCTTGTACCCGGGCTCCGTTCAGGGCAAGGAAGGAGTCTGGCTGGGGGTCCCCTGTGGGCAGCCTCTGGCCCTGCTGGCTCTGAGACCGCTTGTCCCGTCTCCCCCCTGCCTCCTGCGTGTTTGAAGCCAGGACGTTCCCAGGGTGCCTCTCCCTGCGGGCCCCCGGCCCGGCGCCCCCGAGCCCGCTGCCACCTGCCGAGCTGCGCAGGATCATCACCCAGCTGGAAAGCCTGGTAAGGGGGGGAGTCTGACTGACACCCGCTGGTGGGCAGTGGGTGCTGGGAGTGAGGCCCTGCTGATGCCCTGGGGGGACACTGGGGGTGTGGGATGGGCTGGGGTGGGAAGGGTAACTCCTTGGGGAACAGCTTGTACCCCCTCCCCTTGGCCTGACCAAACTGCATCACAACCCCCTGCCCAACTCTGGAGCCCTCACACTCCCCCCTGCACCTCAACCTTGGAGCCCTCACCCCCTCCTGCACCCCAAACTCATCCCCACCCCTGAGCCCTCACCCCCTCTCCCCAACCCCACCCTGACCCCTCACACTGCCTTGCACCCCAACCTCAGAGCCCTCACCCCCTCCTGCACCCTGAACCCCTACACTCTGAACTTCTCACCCCCTCCTGCACCCCAAACTCATCCCTGTCCCCACCCCAGAGCCCTCACCCCCTCTCCCTAGCCCGAACCTCAGAGCCTTCACCCCCTCTAGCACCCCAACCTCAGAGCCCTCACCCCACCCTGCACCCTGAACTCCCCACCCCGGAGCCCTCACCCCCTCTCCCCAGCCCCACCCTGGAGCCCTCACCCCTTCCTGCACCCTGAACTCCCCTCCCCCCACCCCGGAGCCCTCAAATCCTCCTGCACGCTGAACTCATCCCCAGCCCCACCCCAGAGCCCTCACCCCCAGCCAGAGCCCCCACACCCCTGCACCCCAACTTCAGAGCCCTCACCCCCTCCCACATCCTGAACTCACCTTCCCCACCCTGGAGCCCTCACCCCTTCCCACACCCTGAACCCCCCACCCTGGAGCCTTCACCCCCTCTCCCTGGCCCCACCCTGGAGCCCTCACACTGCCCTCAGAGCCCTCATCCCCTCCCGCACCCTGAACCCCCCACCCCACCCGAACTCCGCCACCCTGGAGCTCCACCCCCTCCTGGAACCCCAAACTCATGACCCTGGCCCAGCCTGGAGCCCTTCACCCCCTCTCCTAGCTTCCAGCCCGGAGCCCTCAACCCCCCTCCCCACACCGCCATCCCTAAGCCAGGACTGGGGAAGGTGTGGCAGCAAGCAGAGGGAGGGGGCAGGGGCCTTGGAAGGGCAAGAGTGTTGGGTTTTGTGCAAGTAGAAAAGGTTGGCAACCCTCAACCCTGAGGGCTCCCCCGCCCCCTCACTGGGCACCTCTGCCAGGCCCAGGCTATGTGCATGGGGGGCGTTCCATGGCAGGGCTGGCCAGAGCCCCCTTTCTGCCTGGGGGGCCATGCTCTGTGCAGCCCCGGGCTCTGGTTTCCTCCTCACTGGCATGGGAAGCTGGGGGGCCCTCACGCCAGCCCTCTGTGTCTGCCCACAGTTCCAGCCTATCCTGGGCAAATTGGACACGCGTTATCTGTCTCCTCCGCATGGACCCTGCATGTGAGTGTGGGGCTGGCCCAGGCGCTGGCTGCCTTGGGGGGGCGGAAGGGAGCTGGAGCTTTACTGGGTAACCTGGGAAGGGTTGGCGGGGGGTGGTTGGGAACGAAGTGCTGGCCATGGGGGGGTTACTGGGGTAATCTGGGGAAGGGCCGTTGGGGTGGAATGAGGTGCTGGCCGGGGAGGGGAAGGGGGAGTGAAGGTAAACCTGGAAGGCTATCGGGAGGCCGGTGTGAACGGGGGCTGGGCTGGCAGGGGGGTATGGGTAACCTAGGAGGGCTGTCGGGCGGGGGGG
>NW_027424691.1:0-1243 GCF_003597395.2 Chelonoidis abingdonii
ATGCACGCCGTCACCCAAGAGGAAATCCTCTGGGAGGGGACAGGTAGGCCTTTCATCCGGTCAGCCCCTGCAAAAAAGAGTTGGGGGGATTTTCGGAAGGGCTTCGTCCGATCGATATAAAAAGCGAGCGCCCTACGGACATCTAAGGAGTGTAACTGCTGTTGCCGTCGAGATGAGTGAGGCTTCGGGAATAAGACCTGAAGGAAGATGTCCTGATTGGTATGGAAGGTCGACACCACCTTAGGGAGGAATGCCGGATGTGTTCGCAACTGTACCTTGTCCTTGTGAAAGACAGTATACGGTGGGTCCACAGTAAATGCTCAAAGTTTGGATACCCATCTGGCCGATGTAATGGCTACTAGAAAAACTGTCTTCCAGGACAGATATAGCAGTGAGCAAGTTGCCAACGGCTCAAATGGCGGAAGCATAAGCCTGTTTAGGACTAGGTTGAGGTCCCAGGTAGGGGCAGGGCGGCATACTTGGGGGTAGAGGCGCTCCAGACCCTTGAGAAGTCTAGTAACTAAAGGGTGGGAAAACACGGAGTGGCCACTCTCTCCTGGATGGAATGTGGAAATGGCCACCAAGTGCACCCTCAAAGAAGATATCGCCAGGCCCTGCTGCTTAAGGGACCAGAGGCAGTCCAAGATAGTGGTGATCGAGACCTGAGAGGGAGTAGTATTCTGCGTTTCACACCAGCAGGAGAAACGTTTCCATTTGGCCAGATATATTGACCGAGTGGAAGGCTTTCTGCTACTCAGGAGTATATGTTGTACTGGAGTGGAGCACCGTAACTCCAACCTGTTTAGCCACGCAGGAGCCATGCCATGAGGTGAAGGGCCTGCAGGTCTGGGTGGCGAAGATTGCCGTGGTCCTGCGTTATGAGGTCCGGGTGGAGAGGCAGGGTAATTGGGCTGGCTATGGACAGGTTGAGCAGTATGGTGTACCAGTGCTGTCTGGGCCATGCTGGCGCGATCATGATTAGATGTGCTCTGTCCCTGCAGAGTTTTACCAGCACCTTGTGAACCAGCGGGAACGGGGAGAAGGCATAGAGCAGCCGGTGCTTCCACGACATGAGGAATGCATCCGAGATTGATCCCAGTGAAGGACCCTGGAAGTAGCAGAACGCTTGGCACTTCCTGTTCATGCGAGAGGTGAACGGGTCTATGTGGGGAAAGCCCCACTTCTGGAAGACCGAATGAATAACATCTGGTCTTATCGACCATTCGTGACAGAGGAAGGATCT
>NW_027424692.1:0-13130 GCF_003597395.2 Chelonoidis abingdonii
GGGAGTGAAGTGCAGTGGTTACAATGTTAGTAGGAATCTGTGTTTGCTAAGCTGATTTGCAGTGCCTGTTTCTTTCCTGGGCTAACGTATCTTTAACTTTATGCAATAATAAAGACTGTTTTCAAAGCCAAAAATTCATTTATTGAAAAGAAAATTATTTTATTGAAAGAAACACAACTTTTGGGGAATCAGAAAGGGCAGAGGGGTGGGGTGAGGAACTATACAATGACAGATTTGCATATGTCCTGTCTGGAGTGCTGTGCAATGAGTGCTGCACTTCAGGATTGCTGTACTGCATGGTGATGGGGTTTGAGTGCAGAAGGTAAGGGTCATAGTTCTCAGGGCTGGTTGGTGAACATACAGGTGTTGGAGGCAGCTGGTGGTGGTAAGAACCTGGATGTTGGGGAAGTGGGTTTGGAGCTGACATGGAGGCACAAGGGAAAGAGCTTTGAGACAAGGGCTGCAGGGTGGGGGTGGTAGTGCTCCGCCTGCATGGCTATGAGCACCTGGATAGAGTCTGCTTGGCGCTCCAGAATGCTTATCAGCCGCTTTGTGCATTGCTTCCTTTGCACTGTGTTTTCCTTGCAGATCCTGCTTTCCCTCTCCCTCCACTCCTGCACTTTTTGATTCTCTGTGAGAAATTGGTGCATCACTTCTTGCAGCATGTCTTCTTTGCTTTTTCACGGCCTCTTCCGGAGCTTTTGTAGTCTCTCAGCCGGGATAACACAGACAGCCGAGATCTCAAGGTTGCATCTGTAAAGGTAAAATGCAGCACTTAACAGAGGCAGCATTGTTTATACCAGACAGAGTAAATTTCCCCGCAGTTAAGGAGGGCACATTAACAGTCTTCACAATAGCATAATTTTCCCATCCCAAAGAGAGCGCACATAACCCACGGGAGCCCTGAAATGGTCAGTAAGGGGGACTGATTGTTTCAGGGCTGTACTGTCCTCAGGGTTTCTGTGCGCTGGGGAAAGCAAACAGCTGCAGGGGGCACCTACACTGAACACTATCCCAACATTTTCCACAGGAGTTGATCCTGGGAGATATCTCGCTGCTGCGGGTCACCTGGGAAGCATGGGAGGGTCTTCTACTGCAATGCGGATTCTGCCCTGGCCCCTATGCAGCTTGCTTGTGTACAGCAATGGTCCCCCCACCCCTCGCAGCACAGTGGCGAGGACGCGTTATCCTGACCGGGACAAGGACCACAGTGGCTCTCCCAATAAACCTGTGCAAGCACATTGCCCACACTCTGGCTGAGACTTTTGAAGAGATTACCGAGGCCGATTACCACGACATGATAGATCACATCAATGCACTATTCTGCATCTAGCCATGCATGCATGCAGCCCTAACCCTTCCTCCTCTCCTGAAAAATTTCCATCCTGAAAATAAAAGCTGCTTACCGGGAACCCACTCCTCTGTTTGTCCACCAAGTACCGGCTGCTTCGACTGGCTACCTTCCTCCTGGCTTGAGAAGAGCTCCTGGCTGCATGCCTCCATGGACTCTGGGGTGTCTCCCCCCACCCCAGTACCCCTGCTCTGAAATGTCCATGGTGGTCCTCGGAGTAGAGATGGGGTCACCCCCAAGTATCGCATCCAGCTCTTTGTAGAAATGGCAGGGGGCAGCACCAGAGTGGCGGTTTCCCTTGCAGGCTTTGCAGTAGGCACTCCACAGCTCCTTCACTTTAACCCTGCACTGCAACGCGTCCCGATCATGACCCTTTTCCCTCGTGGGCTTTGATACCTGCCCAAAGGTATTGTAATTCCTACGGCTGGAGTGTAGCTGGGACTGCACAGCTTCCTCCCCCCAAACTCTGGTGAGGTCCAGCAACTCGCCATTGCTCCATGCTGGGGCTCGTTTGCCACATGGAGGCATAGTCATCTGGAAAGATTCACTGATTGCACTCCACACCTGGCTGAGCAAACAGGAAGGGGATTTTTAAAATTCCCGGGACATTTAAAGGGCAGGTCTGACGGTTTGTCATCTGAGGCCAGGGCAGTAGAGGTCAAACTGATGAGCAGAGTGGCTAGAACAGGCATTCTGAAATACCTTCGAATACTTCTGGAGGCCAATAACAGTGCTTTTGGTGGCCACACTGGCCGGGCAGGACTGCATCAGCAGCGCTATAGTCTTTCTTCCTCTCGTCAAGGTGGGGTACAACCAGCGCTGTCGCCAGGGAGATACAGCGCTGTATGTGCCTTGCCAGTGTCGACAATGATTCAGTTGCAGTGCTATAAAGCCACCACCAGCGCTGTAACTCTCAAATGGAGCCAAGCCCTGAGCTGTTAAAAAATGGACATGAGGAGAAATCTAAGGCCAGCAGAGATAGTGCAACTAAAGCGTTTTTAAATACTAAGTGTAAGGTGGGGCTGAATGAGCTCTCCCCTAACTTCTAGTGATTGTTAGAAGTGTTGTCAGATGCTACTGGTGTGGTGCTCTGCTCTGTTCAATGTTGATATCACTCAGCTGCGTGTGTTCCCTCTGTGTCCTGTCCCAGCTCTTCGAAGATAGCTGACACAGCAGACCCGAAGAGAACCCCCAGTGACCACAGAGTCTGGTAAGGTACGAAGGCACGTCGGCCAGGTTTATTGCCGTATGGACACAATTGCAGTTTCCTATAGATTACTTAGTCTACCGGGCATACTACGAGAGAGTGTCCCCGGTCAATGGACTCGGCTCAGTCAGTGGCGGGACTTTCCACTGCCCCCTAGGCAAGACAAAGACACAGCCCCAGGGATGCATTCTTATACACAGATACAAACAAGTTACACATCACTCCTGACGTATTGAGGTGCAACCCTTCTACGTAGCAAGGTACAACCCCTCTACGTAGTAAGGTGCCGCATCTCACCTCGTACATGTTGGTTAGAACGAAACAACTCTATCCATCATACTACCCTTTTGCCCCTGTCATTGGGATGGATCGGCCTGTTCCTTATTATCTATGGTATGTACAAGTATGTGAATGTTCTGATATCTAGTGTTCAGTACCTTTTAGGTATGTATCTTCTTGCAGCATCAGCCCTTTCCTTGCCAGCTTCTATGAGCAGGGCCTGCCTCTGGCTCACAGCTTCACTTTGCCTTATGTTAGCCAGTCTTGACTATTACTTTAGTTCAGGCCTTAGGCCTCATACCAGGCCTCTGATACCAAGGTTTATATCTCAGGGCCTCCTCTTACTACAGTGATGAGCTGGGGAAAGACTTCAGGAACAGACTGTGTTTGCATAGACACACCTACTCTGCCTAGGTGTGCAGCATGATGGGGGCCACTTTCCCAAAATGACCAGTTTTCAATGGTTGGGTTACAAATAATTTTAGCATTGAGTGGTATGAAATGTTATCTTCCTTCCTGTATGAGTGAGGACAGCAGAACATACCTAGTCCGTCCTGATGGAGGGGTAGGTGGGTGAGGAATAACTTTTATTGGACTGCATAGAAGTGACTCAGGACATCACCCTAAACCAGTGGTCCCCAAACATTTCACACTGTGCCCTTATCCATGCCTGCCACCCCTCGGAAGCCACGGTCGAGAACCAGAGCTGGGAGTGGTGCTGTGGCAAGGGATGCAGACACAGGTAAGGGGGTCGTGACTGGGCCAGGGGCTCAGTCTGAGGGTAGGGTGGCTGAAGAGCTGGGACAGAGTGGGGCTGAGTGGTGCTTCCTCCCTGCCCTCCATTGGGACTGGCTCAGGCCCTGAGGTGCCTCCGTGAACATTCCTCTGTGCCCCCCTAGGAGTCATGCCGCACATTTTGGGGACCATTGCCCTAAACTGACCCCTAAGCAGGGGCTAGTGATGCTAAAGCCCAGGGACAGGGCGCTTTGCCAGAGTGGAGCCTGCAGGTCACATGATGGGGGGCTGACACATGCTCAGTGCTCTGGAATAGCTCTGAACCAAACCCAAGCAGAGTTCTCATCAGTGTGACACCCCTCGGGGTACGCTCTTACTAGGGGAAGTCTCCTTACCCTCATGCACCCCCAACTTCCACAGTCACCAGGGCCTCTCAGCCAGCATTGTAAAACAGAAGGTTTATTAGTGGTCTGGAATCCAGCCTGGGTAAGGTCTTTGTTAGCACGGTAAACAGGAAGATTCAGCAAAGTCCATCTTGGGGAGACCCAGAACTCAGAGCCTGGGCTCTCTCCTCAAGTCCCAAAACCAGCAGACTCCTTGTTTCCAACAGCCCAACTCAGCCAGATCCTTTTGTCCCTCTTCTGTCCTCTGTTCTGTTTCCCTGGCAACCTGGTCATCTGGCCTCCAGCTCTTTCTTTGTTCTCTGAAGGACCTAATTCCACACCGTGTAGAGGTCAAGCATAGGCATTTATTACACACAGCACTGACGGAGTCTCACCTTGTGTATTAGTCTCAGAGACACTGTCAATCAATCGATTACAATAGAATATATAGATTTTCCATGGGTGGGGGAAAGTGACGGGGTTCCACACCCCGGGATAGGTTTTGCAGCAAGACACGATAAGTACATTAGCCAGTGGTTAATAGATTACATAATGTCTCTGCCCATGGTCTCAAGTTAGCAAGTTAACATTTAATTAGCACTTTGATAAAATGTTGTTAGTATAAAATATATATGTTGAATTCTGCTTTGGGGTCCATAGGAATGGAGCAATTCTTTTGATTGTCCAACAGGTACATTCCTAGGGGTTAAAGTAAAGAAACAGTGAAAATATGTGGCAATAAAGATTGTTTTCTGTGTAGCTAAAGGCAAGGCATTGGTCCCTGGGAAGGGAAGTGGCAGGATGCCATATCTTATACTGACATGTGACAACTTGTCATAAACTCAAGCTTGGTTCTGTGGGAAGAACGTCTCCCTACAGAAGAAGCAAACATAATAGGAACAGGGATTCTTTGTTCAATTTGCAACTCTGACTAAGACACAATGATTTAGTTCTTAGCTCCAACACCTGGCAATTTGCTGACCAGGCCTATCTTAGCAAGCAAGGCTTTCTGTTTACCTCAGCTTTCTCTTAGCTGGTCACTATTTGCTAGGCCTCTGGTTCCTTGACCATACTCTGGACTTTGGGTCTGGAAAAGAGCTGGCACAATCCATAGACCAGGTTGTTATATAAAATGCAGATGGATTTGAACCCTTCACATACAATAATGGCAAAGTACTTGATTCAGGCTTGTAGCAGTGATGGAATAAACTACAGGTTCAAAGCACATCTCTGGAGTACATCTACAGTTGGGATGAGCCATTCAGTCCTTTGTATAGAGCTTCAGTTTGTAGCAAAGTCCCTCCAGAGGTATGAAGCAGGCCCTTTAAATTGCCCCCTGCGGAAGCCGGGCCACCCCAGTGCGGCGCACCGGATCTTGCTGATACGCCATATGAGGGCTTGGGAGCGGGGCCCTCTTAGGCATGGGGCCCAAGTCAGGGGAATTGGGCGAATCGGCCTAAAGCTGGCCCTGAGGTGGGGTGGGATGGAGTGGGGCAGGACTTGGTCCCATTCTGGGCACCACCAAAAATTACACAAACCTCCTGCCCCTGTCCAGCCCAACCTGCTGATGCACCAGCCCACACCCGTGCAGGGTTGATGCTGCCATTGCTTAAATTCCAGGACACTGAGGGATTTCAGGTCCCCTTTGCCCAGAGGGAATCTTCACCCCACTCCCAACCAGGTTCTTGTCCATGGGATCACTGTAGGGGGGCTGGGTCCCTCTGTGTCTTTTCTCTCTCTATGACAGGTCAGGGTGCAATAACTGGGGCATCTGAGCACCCAGGACCTTCTGTGGGGCTGCCATCCCCCTTCTCCAGTCTCATCTGTCATTGACTCCAGCCTTTTTTCTATCCATCATCAGCACCATCCCAAGCAAGCTGCATTTGCCTCAAAAGGGCAGTGTTCCCTGTAAATCACAGGCCTCTCTCAGCACTGACTGCCTCTCTGTTTCCTTGCCTCTCAGTCTGTGCAGATGGGACCTTTCTCTCCAGTACTGGAGAATTCACCCTTCCAATCTACCATAATCCCAAGCAGCACAGCAGATGGGAATCTTAAATGCATCAAGGTGACTTAGGAGCAGAACACCCCCCACCAAAGACCTTCCCTGCAATTGGCACTTGCCCCTCACTGAGCAGGACTGAAACTCATGCAGGGCCACATCCCCTCTGGGCATGAGCAAAGCAGTTGGGTGAAGAAAGAGCCTGGAGATACTGAGAATTGAACTCAGGACCTCATGTATGCAAAGCATGTGCTCTACCACTGAGCTACATCTCCAGAGGGACTGGGTGTGCTATGGGTTACAGTCAGAGCCTTCCTCCTTCCAGAGCATCCAGTGGCCTAAAAGCAGCATGGGGGACACAGTCCCTGTTCTGAGGGCCAATCAAGCTGTCCTGGAGGCGGCTGGTTCATAGGGGTCACTTTGCAGCAGGGCCAGATTCGGTGTGTTGGGCAGAGAGTGGGTGCCCTGGACTCAGGGTACAGAGATACACTCAGCCCTCTCCCCTGCATTGGATGGGCGCTGCTGCCACCCCCTGATGGAAGGTAATGGGAGTGTGAATAGCTCAACACCTGACTCTGGTGGCAGAAGTGGTGTGGGAAGCTCCAGGTGTTTTCAGAATCTGCTATTTCCACCTGCCTGTAAAGTCCAGCTTTCCCCAGCACGTTCACTGCAGTGCAATTGGGTCACTGTTTCCATGGCTGCACAGCAAAGAATCATGTCCAGTTTCCCTTCTGTCTGCAGCAGGATTAGACTGTGTCCATAGTTAATTAATGAGGTGGATCTAGTTGTAGACTGTTACTCATTCCCCACCTTGACAGTTCAGACAGTCCCTTTTCTGCTCAAATCCCCAGCACCTCAATGACCCCATTAGCAGGGCTTGAGTTTTCTCTGAGGCCCTGAGATTTTCAGGGTTCTTTTCCCCTCCACCTGGAGTGAACTCAGCTTTTCCCCCATCCCAGACAATCCATGAAATAACAACAGAAGCATAAAGAAAGAGGGGAGGGAACATCTCACTGCCAGGGCTGGATGTGCCCAGGGCCCCTGCTCGTCTATTGTTTCCATGGAATTTGACCCCCTACTTTGCACAAGGAACAGCGAAAGATCTTGCTGTTCCTGTGTCTGTGCAAAGAAAATTGTGCTTCTATATGAAAGAGAGGCGAGAAATAGCCCCATGATGGGACAATATCCTCAGGATTAAGACCTAAGGACTTAGGCTGAGAACTGATTTAACTCCACTCATCTGGGATTTAACAAATTCTCTTCCATGGAGACATTGGGAACTTGTGACATTGAGCCAGACTTTGGGGGTTCAGGCTGCTTTAACTCTTGGTAAAAACATGAACTTGATTCCAAGAAGGGACAGAGGAGAATCCTGAAGCTGACTTTAGTCTTGGGCTGGGGTCTCCTGGATGTGTGGTAAGTTCCTTCCCTGCTACCAAGGGACATCAGCTACTGGAGAAATACCAGGGCTCAGAGGAAAGGGGATTGTTGCCTGGATTTTATGTACACAGGGCCCCACTAACTCTAAATCCTCCTCTGTAGCAGGAACTTAGAAGGTCAGACCTCAGCCAAAGGTAGGACTGGAGTTTGAAAAAGAGATTATTTTTTCCTCCCCTTCATGAGAAAGAAAGTAAGAGCTGGCAACTCAGGTGCAGAAAACCACTTTTTCCTCTGGCTGAGGAGCTGGAAACCAGGCACAGATGACTGGTGTCTCCTGAAAGGGGGTGGGGCGCACAATGTCATGGTTCAGCCCCATTCCCTTATGAACAACAGCCCCTCCCAAGTGTGAGCAGTGTAGGGAGAGGAAGCAGCAAAGGCAGCCCCTCTCCACTCACCCCTCCAGCAGCTGCTGTGCAGGGAGGGAGCCTGGCAGCACCACATGATGTAGCAGGTTATAGCTAACCCAGGTGGGGCACATGACCCCACACAAGCCCTCTGCAAGTGTTGTCTCTGAAATTAGGAACACTTGTGAGTTCAGGGCACAGCTGCACACCCAGAAGAAAGCTCAGCATGACACGCCCAGAGTGAAGGGGGTGCTAAAGCCTGGCATCAAACCAGAAACATTTAGATCTTCAATCTAATGCACTCCCAACTGAGCTACTTTGGCAATGACAAGGCCAACTAGGAAGGCATAATACATGAGCCGCAGCACATGCTGGGAAGATTTAAATCTGGATGTCACAACGCAGGAGACAAGCAGTGGACTTGGCCCCGGAGGAGCAGGCTGGGGTTCCCTATATCCCATTCACTCAAGCCAGCATCTGCCCCCTCAAGCTGTCACTGGCACCCCCCAGATCTGCAAGACAAGAGCAGCAGTTCTCACTGGAACAAGTCCACCCACAGCTTGCAGGCTCTTCCCAAGCCTAAAACAGAAAACCATCTTGCCAGAAAGCAGCACACTAGGACTCACCATTGCTTCTTTTCCTTCTACCCAGAACCCTACTTCTTCTTCTGAGCTGCAAGTAGCCACCTCCGGGATGCCAAGAGCGAGGCACAGATTCTACCTCCCAGCAGCCAACCGCACCTCTCCCGGCTTTGCAGAACGATTGATGGTGCTCTACTAACCCCACTTAGCTGCACTGAGGTGCTTAGCTTCTGCTCTGCCTTTCTCAGCTCGACTTTCCTCTTTTGCCCCATTCCTGCCTCACTTCCTCCTTTGGCAAGTCACACAAAGGAGGCCAGCAGGAAGAGCCGGCCTCTGTAGGCCAACCTCCTAGGGCAGAGGAGACCAAACCACAAGGATTCAAAAGGTGACTGGCTTAATTCCTCTAGCTTCCCCAGGCTGATGCCAAGGTACTTTCTCCACTGATGTCACCGCCTTCTAACATGCTGGGGTTGAGGTTATTTCAGGGGCAGGCCCGTGGCAGAAGGAGGAGCACCTTGTTGGGCAGCAAGGGAAGCTGGGAAAAGGAAGCCACTATGTTTCTGCCTGGTTTTGGGCTGAGGCCCTTTTGTGTGTTAGGTAAACGTGATAACCACTACACTACAGAAACTCCATCACAGTGCACTGCCCCACCCCACCCCTGAAATTCCATGCTCACCCTGGCACACACCGAGGGGCAAACGTGGAGAAAATAGCGGCAGCTCTTTGATGAGTCAGCCGGAAGAGCAGAGGACTGGAGCCGGGGCTCAGGAAGTCATCTCACATCACCCTTGTGACTCCAGCTTGAAGGGGAGCTTCTTTTTCTTCCCCTTGCTGAGAAAGAGCAAGAGAAGAAAGAAAGGTCAGGTGGGCCAAATGGGTGCAGAAGCCAATGCTGCCTTTTCCTGCAGCAAATCCCAAAATGAGGGACTTGGAGGGGGTAAAGGCACTGCTGTGTTGCCAGGGAACTGCCCACTGCTCCAGAAAGAGGGATGAAATAGCCTGCTGAAGCAGGGACCTTTAGATCTTCAGTCTAATGCTCTCCCAACTGAGCTACTTCAGCACCTGCAGGTGAGCTTTTTTGGACTGCTGCTTCTCACCCTGAAGCTTATTCTCAATAAAACATCACTCCAGCCAACACAGGCCAATGCAAGATGGACATTGCTTGCTATTTTAGCACTTGGAAACATCACCAACTAGTCTTTGGATCTCTCAACTGCTGCGCTTCAGTTCATGGGGGAAAGGTGAATGAAGCAATCTCTGAACAAAAGGCCTGGAGTTAACATTCCAACGCTGTCTCCTACTGTAACACTATTTAATACTGGCCCACCCTGTGCTGGTGACAGTTCCATTTCTAGATGTTAGTACAGTTCAGTTACTGTTAAAATTAAAAGTTTCTATATGCTTAAAGGAAATGATTTATTTTTATTTGCTTCTATATGGCATGAATAAATACAGATTTACACATCCTATTGTGAACATTTATTGTCTTATATGAAAGAGAAAATCATGCGGCCAAATTGTATATCGAATTGTCATGAAATGACCTACAAATGCAATAAAAAATCAGGTATTCAATGCTGTAACATATGGAGCAGGGGGTGGGAGGGGCACTGAAGACACTTCTTGCCTGGGATGCCACTTGGTCTAGGGGAGGCCCTGTCAGGGAAAGCAGGAGTTGGTCTCACATGTCTATTTTCAGGCTGCAATCTGTGGGCACCCTACTCTGTGGGAGGGATCGTGGTAGCCCAGACTCAGAGCTGGAACAGGTCCCTGATTGAGGGGGTGGCTGCATGGTTTACAGCACTCTGATGTCTCAGACAATGTGTCTCTCCCAAAGCCTCAGATCTGCGACCCCAGAAGGCTCCTGCGCTGCCTTCGCTCCTTTCACACTCTATAGCAAGAAGCAGCAGCAAGGGTCAGCGATGAGCCATAGGGTACTAGGTGGGGGGCAGAGGCTTCAGGAGGAAACCCAGCACCCAAAGCAGAGGGGAATATGAGGCTTTTTCTCTTTCCTTTGCCAAGTGCTATAGCTCTGAGAGCTCTTTGAAATGCCTCCCCTCCCACAGCCTGGAAAGGGGAAGGAGTCTCAGGTTCTAGCTTGATTTGAATGAGGATCACTGGACCCTAGAACCATTCACTGCCCTTTCCCGGAGAAACCTGTGATGCACAGAACGGGGCTGAGATAACAGCTGACAGGAGTCAGGAATTGCTCCCCTGGAACAGCAGCAGGATTGGGCAGCTGGAAATCTCACCAAAGGAGCTGAGGCCTTGGTGGGTCAGACATAGATGTCCTAGGTACTGCATGGGAGGTTTAGGTTTCTTTCTGGACAATAGCAGTGAGAGTTTTATTGCCTCAACATTTCAGTAGAAAAATTCAGACCCAAACTGTGGGTGGTGGGGAGGTCGATAGCAGTTTCTTTGGGTTTGATTTAGTTTGTTTTCTCATTCTCATTGTAAAAGTCTTTGACGATTTTGATGGGAACAATGTTTGTGGAAGGGCACGGGAAAGTAAGAAAAGTTAAAAATCTGCATTGGAGTGAGGGGGTGTCTGTGGGCCAGGGCAGGGGTGGAGATTTTCATGGGGAGGGGATTAAGGGATAAATGAGAGGCTTTTGCGGGAACACGGGGATGTTTTGCAGTTGAATTTTTTTCAAAGGGAAACCTCCCCACTTTCCCTGTGCTGCTGCCCAGCTCAGACCCCACTGACATCACTGTGATGAAGTGGGAATTTTCTGATAGTTTTGCATATTGTTTCCTCTGTTGCACGATTATCTAGGTCAGAGGTCCAAAATGTGGGGTGCACCCTGCCAGGGGAAATGGAGTAACATTCACGGGGATGCAGCTGGGCCTGGGCAGCTCCTATGGGAGGTGAGGAGGGGGAGCCACCCAGCTCCGCTCTTGGTCCCAGCCCCAGCTGCTGGCCCTGGCTGCTGGCACCAGTCCTGGGGCTCCACTCCCAGCTCCACTCTGGGGGCTCCGCTCCTGGTCTTGCTCCCCCCATCTCTGGCCCCTGCCTTAGCCCCCTTACTCCTGTCTGTGTCCCTTCTCCCATAGCTGCAGCCCCACTCCCAGCCACGACTCGGGGGGAGCATGGACAAGGGTGGGGGGACCATGACCCTGAAATGCTTTGGGACCATTGATCTCGGTGGTGGGACAAGGGTGTTAAATCTTGGCAGAGACCCCCAAAGGGCAGGTGTGGCTGCTGTCTAGCTGCCTGGGCCCAGACAATGGCCACAAATTCTGTCTCCTAGCAACCGATGGCCGGGGCGCACCTGCTGCAAGAGGCCAGCTGGCTGGGACGAGTTGGAGAACAAAGAAAGAGCTGTAGGCCAGGTGACCAGGTTGCCAGGGAAACAGAACAAAGGACAGAAGGGGGCAAAGGGCCTGACTGAATTGGGCTGTTGGAAGCAAGGAGTCTGCTGGTTTTGGGCCTCGTCGGGAGAGCCCAGGCTCTGAGTTCGGGGTCTCCCCAAGATGGACGTTGCTGAATCTTCCTGTGCTAACACAGAACTTTCCCCGGCTGTGTTCCAGACCACTAATAAACCTTTTGTTTTACAACACTGGCTGAGTCACTGGTGATTGTGGAAGGTGGGGTGCATGACTCTCCTTTGGGGGGGTGTGTGTAAGGCTTTCCTAGATGTCCTGTTCAGATGGACTCACAACAGGAAGATCTTGGGATGGAACAGGGATGCTGAAAGGTCCAAGGTCGGTCTGAGGAGCTGCTGAAGCCAAGGAGGCTTCCCCCAGTGAGAACATGTGGGAGGAAAGACTTGGACTGGCCAACTTTGTGAACCTGTGAATGTGAAGTGACCAAGTGGTAAGTTAACAATGATGCTGTTGCAGAGGATTTGACTGGAACTACAAAAGAAAAAGCCCTTAAAATTGAACTCTTGGGCTGAATAGAATGATCTGATTTATATTCAACCTTGGAAGTAAATAGATTGTTACATCAGTCAGAACAGCCTGGTTTGGCTTGGTTGGTTGGTTCATGGGTTGGCTGCTTTCCCTGGTAAATTGCAGAGTGTTCAGAGAAGAGCCACAGGAATGATTAAAGGCTTGAGCAGGGAGAGAGGTTTAAAAAAATCCTGCAGCCCAGGATAACCTCCCACTGATGGCAATGGGAATTTAGCCTTTGTAACTAGCTGCTGGTACCTGAGGTCTCAGATATGAATTAAACTGGTGGCAAACACAGCTTCATCCAAAGAAGTGAAGGATGTAAGTCAGGCCTGCACAACTCATAAAGCGGCGAGGGCCATATTATTCCAAAGAAAACAGCTGAAGGCCAAACCCCCCAAGCCATGTCGATCCCCTGCCAGCACCACCAAGCCCCCCCCGAAACACAACATCCCCCCAGCGCCTCCCAGCCCCCCTGAAATACTCCCCCCAGCCAGCACCACATGCTCCGTGAAAACAAACCCTCCTTCCCTAGCACTGCCCCACCGAAACATTGAACCTTGGTAATATGTTATAGCGGGCCCCTAATGTAGTACAATTAAGGTAAAAGAAAACTGTCTTTTTGCTAGAAGTAGAATAAGATCTTCCTCCCACTTGGTAATCAGTTGCCCTATTGAGTGAATGAGGTGTGACTGAGGAAGACGTGGAAGGCAACACCTTCAGACAGCTGCAACCCTTGGAGAGGGGCTGGGAGCCCGACCAGATCAGTAGAACAGGTCAGACACTGACTCCTTGCTCGCCTCCTCACCCCCTGCCATTGCCTGCTCACCCGCTCGCCTCCTCAGCCCCCCACCTGCCTGGCTCGGCTCCTCAGGCCCCGCCACTGCCTGCCCACTCGCCTCCTCAGCCCCCCACCT
>NW_027424693.1:0-5000 GCF_003597395.2 Chelonoidis abingdonii
AACACCACACACTGGAGTCACGCCAAAACGGCGCCTCTGGGGATGGCATCATGGCGGCCATTTTGGCAACACCACACACTGGAGTCACGCCAAAATGGCACCTCTGGGGATGGCATCATGGCGGCCATTTTGGCAAGGCCACATACACGGGAGTCACGCCAACTGCTGGGGGAAGGTGTCATGGCAACAGGATGAGAATGGGAGCCAAGGTAAGGGGGTTATTTATGGTTGGGGGGCTGGCAGATATCAGATAGTGGAAAGGGGTAAGATGCCCCATTGATACTCTCCTCCCCTCATTTCCTATAATAGTCTGTCCCAGGTGGCTATTAACACCCTCAGGCCTGGAAGATACCATGCTGGATAATGGGGGGAACTGGAAAGTACCATACACAGTGGACTGATGCACTGGGATATTAATACACTAGAGCCTAGGAGAGGCCATGTCCCCCACCATTCTCCTGGTGAGGGTCTCTCCTGAGTAGATGAGAACATCATTACCTCAAAGGCTGGCAGCTACCATATGAGGTGCTAGAGAGTGGCACCCCCCCATGTCCTACAATGGTTTCTCCAAGGCAGCATCAATAGCTACGGGGTTGGGACGATACCATTGGATAATGGGGACGAAGGTCCAATTCCTTGTGACCCCCCCCCAAATTTCCTACAATAGTCTCCCCCAAAAGGGGTTGCCCATCAATACCATATTGGAGAATGCAAAGGGTTCAGCTCACCCCCCTCCATGTGCTACAATGGTCTCTCCCAAGGGAGGAGTATCAATCCCCTGGGGATACCATGCTGGATAACGGGGAACAGCCCAGAAGACCAACCCCCCCCCCCATGTTCCATTATCGTACCGCCCAGAGGGATATCAAGATCCTGGGGCTCAGAACATTCCATGATGGACAATGGGGAGCTGCCCCCTTTCCCCGCGATGGTCTTGCCCAAGCCCCCATAGAGATAACGGGAGCCCGGGCGATACCACTGTCTCCCGCGGGGGGAGGAGGCGGACTCACCCAAGAACCATCCTGGGCCCCCTCGGCTGCCTCGTCCCCATCCCGGGGGGACCTGGCCGGCCCCCGGTCTCGATAGACCCGATAGAGCCGCGGCCCCAGCACACAGCTCAGCAGCTTCGCCATCTTGGCCCGGACCAAAGCCGGGGGCCGGGTAGACGGAGGGGAGGGCGGGGGTAAAGAAACTCCACTTCCGGGTTCTCTACAGGAGCCCGGGGCGGACAGACTTAACCAGAGGGTTTCAGAACGCTTCCCTCCGGCAGACGGTTCTTAAAGGGCCAAGCGACCGTTTTCTCGTGCCCCCCCCCGCTCTTAAAGGGCCAGACGTCCATTTCCCCCCATCTTCCCCCCTCAAATTTAGTCCTGTGGTGGGGGACGAAAGGGGGTGTTGCCGTGACCATGGCCTGGGTTGCACCAGCCTGGCACCTCCAGGGTGGGGACGTGGTGGCCATGTTGGGAGTAATGCCAACTGGGCAGCCATTTTGGTGCCAGCATAGGGGAATAGGGGGCAAAGGGGTCATTCCAACTGGGTGGGGGCCTGGCAGCCGTTTTGGAGGTGGTGTCAACTGGCCGCTGGAGTGGGGACACAGCCGCCATTTTTGAGCGGCTGTATTGGTCTCATGCCAACTTGGCAGCTCTGAGTTGGGGGATGCGGCGGCCATGTTGGTATCGCCATGTTGAAGCTAGGCCAGGATGGCGTCTCTGGGATGTGTCGGCCATTATTGCTCTTATGCCAACTTGGCGTCTCTGAGCTGACGATGTGGCAGTCATCTTGGTATCACCACAGTGGAGCTATGCCAAGATGGCGTCTCTGGGATGTGTCAGCCATCTTGGTATCACCACAGTGGAGCTATGCCAAGATGGCGTCTCTGGGATGTGTCGGCCATCTTGGGATCACCACAGTGGAGCAGACAGTCTTTGAATTTTTCTCCTGATTGCCTGCAGAACAATAGCAGGAGCATAAGAGATGTCGGCTTTTTGTTTTTCCCGTACGATTTGTGTCTAGATGCGGGAGAAGAGGCGACACTCGAGGCTAACACCAGGCATTCATTGCTTTGCATGATAGAGAGTGTTACAGTCGTTACTGTACCGTCTACTGCAGAAAAACTGCATGAATGACGGTATTCTCTTCTCTAAACATGTCCATGGCTATCATGAGTGCTGACAAATAGCGGGGCAACGCCAAAGCAACTTGGGATTGACTATGGGCCTGGTCATCCTCCTTTGCTGTCTAAATAGAGTCGTCCGATCAAGAAGAGTCAAGCGCAGAGAATCGTGACTTACAGCTAACAGGTTGTAGACTATAAGTGCATACGAAAGAATCTTCTGACTGTATTTAGCATGCATCCAGAACAAAATGTGCTGGGTCTCCATCTGATATCGGAAGGTCACAAGATGTTGAAGAGCGCAGGCTATCATGGCTGTATTACAGGGGGTTCCTGCAAAGAACCGGCTCATTGCTATTCAGAAACTCTTCCTCCACAACTCTTCAAGGGATTTCCGTGCAGATGGGTTACCCCCTTATTATACAAGGCAGTTCGTTTGAAGGAATAGAGATATCTGAGTAAATAGACTGATTTGTGAATAACGGGGGTGGGATCACTTGGAAGGAAGGCAGTAGATGAGATAATGAGCAGGTAGAGCGAACATTCAAGATGTCGAAACCAGGAAGAGAGATGTCGATTGACTCCTGTCCACGATGGACGTGCACACAATTTGTAGGGTTTCGAAACATTGTCAAGGGGCCATTATGAGAGTTAGGGACTACAACTGTTGATGACTGGCAGGGATAAGAAGAAGTCCTGTGAGGTGAAGTAAATGCAGGAAAGCTGAATCGCGAACTGGTATGAATTCATTTTTCCTGATTGCCCGTGAGGGTCAGCACACACACGGTGAACACAAGAGTCACTTTGGCACTCGTCAAACAGATGCAGTCTCCTGTATTCGAAGAAGAGGCAGTTGGAAATCTTCACGAGGTTCTGATGGTTCGCTATCTGGGGTGAGGACTACGTGTCAACAATGGTAATCGAAAAGACGAAATGAAAAAGTTGTTTTGAAGAATTTAAAGTCTTAAGCACAAGGGGAAATAAACATTGCCCCACGGCCCCCTGGCTGTAAGGCACGCAAGAGACTCCCATTCAGTGCCCGGAGGTGAAGACTGCAGGAACTCTTAGACAGGCGTTACAGAAAGCAGGAAGCAACGGAAGGTGGCTTGAGCGAAAATGCGTCTCTTATGCTGAACATGCAATTTTCGGGTTCGCGCTACGTGCCACCCTGTCCGTGGATTACAGCCTTTGGGTTTGTTAAGTTATTTTACGTGTTTCTGAGGATTTTAGCCAGAGGGGTGTCTTCAGAGAAGTTATTTGGAGGTATGCAACGTTATATCGTAGCGTGGATAGCACACAGCAGTCTTTGTTAGAGTTAATATTCTTTTTCATAATCTGTTCCTAGTTTGTTGTATCTTTTTTTGTAGATTCTCATAATATTGTATAGATTCTCTTTTTGCGTTTCTACTATATTAACGTTGATTTATTCTTGCATCTGTTTTTGTAGCCATGTGATTTGTATTCCTTCCTGGTAATTTGTTTCTTCATTGTGAACCAATCTGAAATTTATTAGTTTACGTGTTAGATTGTTGTACTACCAGTGACTTGCTGCAGTTTCGAGTTCTGTTTATTAGGAATATTTCTATATGATATTATATATATTATATTGGGGATGGGAGTTTTTGTAAAGTTTGTTTAATTTGTCTCGTAGATCTTTTCTTAGTTAGTTCGTGTGTTAAGGTATCTGTCCATAGATTCTGTATTGTACTATTTTTATATCTATTTTGGGTTTTATTATATGTTTTGTGATTTTCTATTATGGTAGGGAATTGTGCAACGCCTTATCTGCAGTGATGCCAGGATCATTTGGTACTGGCTAGGAATTGAGCAGTGCATGAAGGCATTGCAAAACACGATCTGCCTCTGCGGTGCTAATTGTCACGAGAGATATAACATATCATTGTTATTGTAGACAAGGAATGTAAAAGGGGGAGAATGCGAAACATTTGCTAATGACAGAGCGGGGGATGGGAGCGAGGGATAGCGAGAAGTTTTCAGCAACTGGCAGCAGAAATTCATCCACTGCACCAGGCAGACGCGTGCGGGGGGTGGATGTGGGTGATACTAGCAGTGATCGTATTAATACAGCCTGCGCTGTGTGGTGGATGTGAGAGGGGGTTTGGGCGTTTGCAGGCTCCTCTTAAGAGAGGATCATATGAATCAATGTGTATTCATATAGTGACGGCGAGAGTCAAAATTTTAAAGGCCTCACTACATGCGCGTGGAGGTACGTTTGGGTACTGCGTCTGTGGTGTGTGCCAACAGTCACACAGACACTGAATTTAAATATCAATGCAACCTTAGTATAGAGATAATGTGCTCGTGTTATAGCGTGATACGTGTTTTGTAAAGAGTAATTATATTGTTCTGTAAAGGTTTTTTCACATCTTAATACACCACTGTTTTGCTAACCCCCATGCGCTTCGTCATTTCTCAGAAGTCTATGCCATAACGAGGGTGTGGCTGTGACTAAGCGAGGAAGAAGAAGCGAGTGAAATGTTAAAGAATTATTGAAGTAACACGCAATGTATGAGGGATAAACCAGAATGATTGGTTAAGGTGGGTCAGCAAGTAAGGAAGTGCCAGTGAACGATATGAGAGGGCTAGGCAGAAGACGCGTTTGGAGAGAAGACAACCGGTTGCTGGTTCTCAACACTGAAATCCTCCAGACGCATGGTGAGCTTCAGGTAAGAGCAGCACAGTGCAGATGCCCACTGAGCACTGTATAACTCTGCAAGCCCACGTATATTCCTCACGGCAGACGTGTAAGAAAGCGTGTGGATAGGCTTTCTGCACCGCTGGGCTCCTCAATACCCTTTTCTGACCACAGTCAAGGAAAGGCTGTAATTACGCTAATGTGCGTTCAGTTCAGCCCTTCTCCAGCTTC
>NW_027424694.1:0-2192 GCF_003597395.2 Chelonoidis abingdonii
TCTTCATTAGGAGTCCGCACTTCCTATAACTGCATCAGTGTATCGAGATCACTGAAAATGTCCTTAGTGTAGACAAGATCTTAGCTGGAGCAAATAGGAGTGTTTTTGTGACTGTTCTATAAATTCTAATGCACACCAATTATTTTGCTCACATGCATAGTCCCACAGGAACAAATGCTGCAGAGCTGAATTACTCTAGTATGAAAGTGATCTGAGCTCTGGATATCCAGTGTGGAAGCAGTGGCAGATAAACTCACAGGCCCATGCCCACGGGCCCTGGCCAATTTCATAGAGTCATAGAAGATTAGGGTTGGAAGAGACCTTGGGAGATCATCTAGTCCAACCCCCTGCTCAAAGAAGGACCAATCCCAACTAAATCATCAGTTTAGGAGCTTAAGGCTAGCCTTACACAGAGCTGGAACCTGGGTAGAAGTGGGGGGCCAATGGGACCAGAACTGTGGTCCTGCCCCCTTCTCCTCCTCTTCCTCTTGGGGCCCTGTTCCCCTAACCAGGCTGCAAGCTGGAGCCATGCAGTGGTAAGAGCTGCCCAGGGAGCCCGGGGCCACTGTGGGGAGCCGGAGTCCCTCTGCCTGCCATGGCCAGGGTGCCCAAGAGCAGCCCCTGGCCTTTCTTCCCACCCTCTGAGGCACGTTGCTGCTCGTGGGACCCCAGGATGTGGACTCTGGTCCAGCCTCCTGTCCGCACCCTGGGGCCTGCAGACAAACCTGCTCTGCAGGGAAGGCAGGCCCTACCCCAGCTGGAAGGTGGCAGGTAGGCCTGGGAAGGTCAAGGCAGTGAGGAGCCAGGCAGGGAAGGCTCCTCCAGCACAGCTCCCACTGCTACTGGTCCAGCCTGAGTGGCCGCCACACTCCACCCAGGCTTGCTGCGCCCAGCTATCGCTGCCAGGCTGCCCTCGCCAGATCCGTCCTGCTCTTACTGCCATGTGGGTTTTGTGCCCAAAGCAACAACCACATGTGGCACTGTTCCTCCTGTTGCCTCTGGCCCGAGGCTGGCCATGCTGCTGCTGCTCTGTACCTGCCCAAGACTATTACTCCCATGTTAAAAAGTGGGGGGGGGGGCATGGTCCCCTTGCGCCTCCCCGCAGTTCTAGCACTCCTGGACCCCAGGGTGTGGGGGGCCCAAATGTTCTTTGTGCCCAAGTCCCCAATAAATCTTAATTTGTCTGTGTAGTGGAAGGGTGTGAAATTATTTGGAGTAGTTTGCATTTGTAGCAACGTAAGTAAAGTTCTCCTAAAACTATTGTGACAGGTTGAATCACAGAAATCCCCTTGGGAGCTGTCACCTGATGTGCCAAGACTACCTCTGCTCCTGCCTTCCCTGCCAGCTCAGGACCTCAGCACCCTGTCTTGCTGAGCCAGACACTCCCGTCTGCTCCAACACAGACCCAGGTTCTGAATTACTTGCCCCAAAGCTGCAGGTTTACCTGAAAGCACCTAACAGAAGTGTTCCTGTCTTTAACACTCAGATGCCCAACCTCCAGTGGGGTCTAAACCCAAATAAATCCTTTCTACCCTGTATAAAGTGTATACAGGGTAAACTCATGAATTGCTCGCCCTCTATAGCATTGATAGAGAGGTAAGCACGGCTGTTTGCCCCCCAAGTATTAATACATCCTCTGGGTTAATTAATAAGTAAAAAGAGATTTTATTAAATACAGAAAGTAGGATTTAAGTGGTTCCAAGTAGTAACAGACAAAACAAAGTAAGTTACCAAGCAAAATAAAATACAGTGCGCAAATCTATGTCTATTCAAACCGAATACAGGTAATCTCACCTTCAGAAATGCTTCAGGAAGTTTTTTCCTCAGACTGGACCCCTTCCAGGCCTGGGCACAATTCTTTCCCCTGGTAAAGCTTTTGTTTCAGCTCAGGTGGTAGCTAGAGCACTCTTCATGATGGCTCTTCTCCATCCTTTGTTCTCTTCCAACCCTTTATATATCTTTTGCATAAGGCAGGAATTCTTTGTCCCTCTCTGGGTTCCTACCCCCTCCTTCTCAATGGAAAGGCACCAGGTTAAAGATGGATTCCAGTTCAGGTGACATGATCACATGTCACTGTAAGTCACTTGCCAGCACAACGACACATATACAAGAAGACTCACATGTAAAACAAACCCATTTGCAAACAATTGTCCTGGTTAATGGGAGTCATCAAGATTCCAAACCACCATTAA
>NW_027424695.1:0-11375 GCF_003597395.2 Chelonoidis abingdonii
CTATTTAGTTCTAATCTTCGCTATGGAACTTAGATATTGGAGCAATTTGCTGCAGGGTGTTGATGATCTCTTGGCAATTTTTACAAATCGAGATCCAGATGTTTTTTCTAAAAGATCTGCTTCTAGAATTTATTTTGGAGGCAGTCATTTGACTTGTGTTTACAAGAGATCAGGTTAGATTGTCACAAGTGGTCCTTCCTTTCACTTGGAATCTGTGAATCTAAAGAAATTAAAATAACCCTCCCTGCAACAAAACCCACAGAGATTCAACAAATTTTCAAGGCCAGAATGGACCATTTGATCTTCTAACCTGACCTCCTGTATCATGCCAGCCAACAATTTCAACCCCTTAACCCTGTTTGTTGTTACCAAAAATTTGTTCTATTAAAGTATTTTCAGAAGGCCACTCTATCTTTATTTAGGACAGATGCCACATTTCGCCTGAGCACTTCTTCCAATTGGTTAAGCACTCTCACTGTAGAAGCATGTGCCTGATTTTTTAATTTGAATATTGTCTGTTTCTCTTTCAGACAGTTGCTCTGTGTTAGGCCTTTCTCTGCAAAAATTAAAAGATGCCTTTCATATCTCAGGAATATTTCTCTGTGTTTATAGTCTGTGATTCAAGTCACCCATTTTCTTCCTTGCTTCTCCCACCCAATCTATGATCTTCTTTTTGATGGAAAAAAAAACAGATTTGTGTTCTCTACGTCTTGGCCACACTTAGGATTTTTTCCAGCTCTGACATTGATTTTTGTGGCTCTTTTCTCTGCCATGATCTACGCACGCTTGTTTGACATTGAGTGAGGGGTAACTGTTGGTCAAAACTTCGAGGTGTGATGTTTTTGTCACAAAGATCTAATGCCTCGGCTACCAGTGGCTTGTTCAGAGCTGATTAACCGATCTCTGTAACCCCTTTTCTTTCGAAAAACTTAATAATGTACACCAAAATATAACCAAAATCTTCCTTAATTTCACAGTTGAAACTGAATCAATCTTTATATCTCTTTTCTGCACCATTTTCTCCAGTGCCATATACAGAGATAATTAACTTCCCTATTCAGAGCTAGCCATTTAATACAACCTTGTATTTACTGTGTTCAGAACAGCAAATTAATTAATAGCTCTGAGGTCTTTGAGGACAGAGTTTGGACTGGGGAGCTTGGAGCTGAAATGGAGGAAAGATAGAATTCAAGGAGAAAATCAAAAGGTTTTGTCTCTCATAATACCTCCAGGACTACGCAGAGTCTGAGAATTGCTAGCTCAGTCACTTCAATGGGATTTGGGCACCAGTGGAAGTCACAGCTCTGACAATATAGTCTGATGCAGAATTAACTCTTAAACAGAACCAGAGGACTGCAGAAATTTCTGCATAATCACAGAATTACCTGAATATCATCAGGTGTTGCCCGGGCTTCCAGTGACCAAACCCTATCTACCTTTCATCTGATGGAAGAGATTCATATCTGTGGTGAGAATCTGGAAATGCCCTTACAATATTAAGCATAATACAATCGAAACAAAAAAATTTACTGTTATCAGTGGGACTGGGAATAACTTGCTCCATGATGTGAGTAAGGGTGACAGAATCTGTTACTAAATGTGCACATCTAGCTACTCTCAAAATAGCTTTTAGCTCAAAGAAAATCTCAAGTCCTAAGTTTCTTATTAAGACTTTACTCCATTCTTATTCAGGCAAAAGTCCCTTTAATTTGACCTGCATTATGACAGATAATATTCTATATAAAGGTAAAAGCTCTCAAATGTAACCCCTGCAATCTTCCAGGAAAAGACATTATGAAGAAATAATTCATTTATATTCATCCATATAGAAGGAAGAGGAAGAGGATTAAGACTGATATAATTTATATTTAAGGAACTGAATTCTCCACCCTTTTATAAATCAGTGGGATTACTCATGGAAAGAGAGTTGTCATTCCTGCCTTTTATTACAGCCATAACAAAATTGACTAGGATCTCAAAAAATCACCTCGCAAAATAAATACATAAAACAGCTCTCAATTTTATATAATGGGTTGAAACATTACTTATGAGAAATCAGTCTGCTTACAGTGAAGCCAAGGTTGTTTTACCACCAAGTTCATCTCTCAAGCTGGGATTTCCCAGAACTGCAGTGAATAAGGAGTCAGCGACTAATTTCTGAAAATCTCTCCAAAGTACTTTTCTATCCCTCCCAAGGGATGTGAACACTTCCAAAACATTCATGGATTTATCTTCTCAACTCCCTCTGGGATAAGGAAACAATGACAACTTAATTTTCATGCAGGAGAGACAGAAATATTATAGCTGGGAGTTTTCCCAAGAGCATGAGGGTTAAGTGTTCAAAACTTTTGAAAATTCAATGAGACCCCTTTGACTGCTCTTGAAAATCCTCACTCAAGCAGATTTGCTGCAGATCACAGCAGAAGTACATAGAAAAGCACAAAAATGACCATTGACTTGCAACTTTTTAGAGCCAGTGTCTTTTCTGCCAGAGATCTGATGGTTTTTTGTGTTGTTGTTGTTGTTGGTTGGTTTTTTTGGTAGACCTGAAATTCACCTGGGCCAATTTGGTTCTTCTTTAACCTTTATTTTTGCTCCGCTTCCCAAAGGAACATCAAGATGGAGACAACAAGAAGGACAACTGCACAGCATTGACAGAATGCATCCTTCTGGGTTTGGAAGTGGTTCTGGCACCTCATGTAGTTCCCTTTTGGTGTTTCTGGTGATTTACATGACCACGTGCTTGGAACACAGCATGATCCTCCTCATTAGAGCTAACTCTTACCTCCACGCCTCATGTACTTCTTCCTAATTAACCTGTCGGTCTTAGACCTCTGGCTTCACCTCCATCATTCCCCCCAAGCCATGGCAGCTTGCCTAGCAGGGAGCAAAGCCATTTCCTACAATGGATGTGCCACCCAATTCTTCTTCTTTTCTGTCTTCCTCACTGCTTCCAGGGTTCTAGCTGGCAGCCACAGGGCGTACGCTCGGTACATCACCATCTGCAAACCCGCTCTTGTACCCATCGCCATGTCAAGTGGTTTGTGTTCAACTGGTGGCGGGGGTCGTATTTTGGTGGCTGTGTGACTCAAAGGTGCAGACTGTTTTCATCTTTACACTGCACTATTGTGAGTCAAACGAGCTTGATTGTTTCCTCTGTGATGGCCCTCCCTGGTTAGTGTCCACCAGTGATTACATACGTCAATAACCTTATGATGGTTTACCTTATGGCCTTACCACAGTGGAGCACCTCCCTTTTGTGCTTATCTCCTGTCATAACAGATAGTTAAGGTTAATGCCTTTTTACCTGTAGGGTTAAGACGTTCACATAGCCTAGCTGACACCGTGACATCTCTCGTCTAAATCTACTGCTGCGAAGGGGATGGATTTTCCTTTCATCTGCTCATTATAAAACCATAGTAACTCCACTGATATCAATGGAGTTGCACTGTTGTAAAACTTGCATAAATGAAGAAAAGGTCAAGACCATTCTCTCTACATTTAAAGTTTCATTAATTAGTAAAAGAATCACATCAAAACCCTTTTCCTTTTTCTTCTGGAAGTGAAATGGACACAATACTGGCTAAATTCTGCAGGCTTTTTATAGAATAAAATCTCCTTGATCTCAGATGAGATTTAGGTGGACTATAGGTCATTGTATCAGACTCATGCAGATCATTTACTATGGAAATCCCAGGGTGTTAATCACTGAATATCAGTCTCCTGTAAATATGGTGAATGAGTCTCAGAAGGTATCAATTTTTAAAAATAAAAATTAAATTATAAAGAGACAAATTCTGTCTGTTTTCAGTGTATGAATGACAGCATCTCTTCATTGCTGTGTGGAAAAGCTGAAACTCTTTTTCTTTCTTTCTTTCTTTCTTTCTTTCTTTCTTTCTTTTTCTTTCTTTCTTTCTCACCACTCTTACAAAATATGTCAAGCCCTAAAATGGAACTCTTACTCTTATACAAAAGCACACAGGGACAGATTTTAAAGTTATTTTAAATTCCAGTGGGAGTTAGGCACTTGAATATATTTAAAATCTAGCCCTTATTCATTTGCGCAGTCTTCTTGAGCCAGATTTATTCAGACACCTCGTGAGATTCTCAAAAGCATCTCGGCACCTAACACTCATTGTAACCATTGGTTGTTAGATGCCTCTGGAATAGATGCACAAATGGACTTTGACATCCAATTCCCAATTTAGGGGCCTAAATCCCAATCACTGGGATTCACAAAATCCCTGCTCAGCTACTACCGAACTCCATGGCTGCCTAAATTAACTTGACATCTAAGTTTTTTGCAGAAAAAGCTCCCTGGGCATCTATGTTTCTGCTTTTAGGCATGACACCGGCACTGGCCTTTTTTTTCCCTGTGGGAGCTCCACTGACGATCCACACAAGGCCCTGGCCCCGCTCCACCTCTTCATCAAGGATCCTGCCTTCACTCTGCCTCTTCCGGCCCCCACTCTGCCATCTCCCCTAAGAATCCCCTGCCTGCCCTGTGACCCCACTGCTCATGACTCTCTGCCTTCCCTGAGCATATCCCACCAGCCCCTCACTGCTCCACTGGCCACCCCAGGGCCTGCTGAACAGCTGATCGGAGCCCCAGTCCTGGGGCCCAGAAGCATTGTGGCCAGTGGGAGCTGAGCACCCCCTATTTTTTTCTGTGGGTACCTGAGCCCTGGAGTACCCACGAAGTTGGAACCTAAGTGGCAAGTGCACTACTGCTTCCCTCTAGACGTCTGGACACTTAAGTGATGCACGAAACAAGGGAATACAGACCTAACTCACCTGAAAGTCCCCACATGGTAAATGTGCTCTGTGGGGGAGAAATAATTTGAACAGAGATCTGCCACCTGTCAGGCGAGTGCCCTGGGTTATGGGATATTCAGATATGGGGCTGGGAGGGCAATTACATGCATGTCACTTTACATTTGCTAATAAGTTTGCTGACTGGGCACAATCGTTGCCACTGAAGTCAACAGGAGTCTTACTGCTGATTCCAATGGGAAGAAGAAGAGAATTTATTGCCAACCAAATGTTGACACTAGCTATTGTCCTCACATGTGCCAACTCCATGCCCTACTCTCTGAGCCAAGAGATAGAGGGACAGATTCTGATCTCATAGCCTGATCCAAACGCAATTGAAATTAATAGGCGTCCTTCCATTGACCTCAAAGGACATGGAATCAGGCCCTCACTCTCACACAAAGGGCCCGGCTGGTGGAAACCAGCAGAGGTCAACTGAAGTCAATGACTCAATGGAGGTGTGATGATCTACACTAGCTTCATATCTGGCCCACTGATGGCAAAGGGGCTGCAATGATTTACACCAGCTAGGTATCTGGACCCATTGACTGCAGTGGCACTATGGCTGCTTCATACCAACTGGGGTTTCAGTGAGTTGAGCTCAACTGAGCTTTGCCAATTGACACCAGCTGGGGATCTGGGCCTTTCACTGAAGTTAATGGAATGACTATCAGCTTTGCATGGAGTTGAACTGGGCCTCTTAATGAGAGGCATTTTGCGGATCTTTTCACTTAAGCAAAATAATCTATTCTGTCCCATTTGGTTTGATTTGGTTCTGTTTACGTGCTTACCAAAATCACCCCAGATGCCTATCTGCCTCTTTAGGTGTCTAAATGCCTTTGAAAATATGACCCTAAGTGATTTAGGAGCCCAAGTCCCATAGTTTATTTCTGTGAGACTTTTACATCAGCATCCATTGAAAGGAGTATATACAGTCTGACAATGTTCAGAGGAAAAGGTAAGCAACCATGCAAAGAAGAATCAAGAGGCTGATTTTCTTCACATAGAGGTGGCTGTCAGCTGTCCCTGCCAATGCATCTCCAGGGTTTAAAGTTATTGTACTAGCCATAACTACAGTTTCCACTTACATTCAGTGTCCCATTTTACCAGATGCTGCACAACATATGGTCAGAAAAAGTCTGTGCTCCTGCAAAAGTCACCATGTAAACTGATTGAGCTGGAGAAAGGAAGCATCAAAATCCACATTTTACAGATGGGCACCTGAGAAATAGTGGGATTAAGGTTGAGATTCTCAAAGCTCTCTAAGACTTTGGACACTAAAGACCTATCAAAGTTAATGAGAATCGAGCACTCAAATCTCATAGTATCTCAGCGTAAGTAGCCTGCCCAAGTTCACATGGGGAGCTAGAAATAGATCCCAGATTTCCCAAGTCACAGTCCAACATCTTCATCACAAAACCATCCACCCCCATTTTTTCTCTTCCAAGGCACTTAGACTTAGCCTCTGATTCATCACCCTTACATTTTGTCTGGGATTTTAAAATGAGCCAAAGGGAGTTAGATGTTAATTCCCTTAGGCCGCTGAAGGTCCCTGCCTTTCCCTATAATATTCACCAGCTGAGACCATTATTCCATGGAAGCGCCTTGTAGGAATTCCGCTGTCTCTGGCACCTATTGTTGTCCCTCCCAGTTACCTGCCCACTGTTGAATTGCCTTGCTACTTCAGGGAGCTCAGTGTAAAAAGCCTTTCTTTTTTAGTTGTCTTCTCAGGGCCGCTTTCACTTCCTTGTTCCTCAGGCTGTAGATCAAAGGGTTCAGCATGGGGATGACAATGGTGTAGAACACAGAGACAACTTTACTTTGACCTGGGGAGGTTATGGCCCCAGGCTGAGCATACATAAAGAAGACTGTCCCAAAGAACAAGCTCACAGCCACCAGGTGGGAAGTGCAGGTGGAGAAGGCCCTGTGCCTTCCCTCAGCAGAGGGTATCTGCGTGACAGTGGTGATAATGTAACCGTAGGAGATAAGGACGACCAGGCCAGTGCTCACTATGATGAACCCGCACACAGCCAGCATCACCATTTCATTGGCAAAGGTGTCAGAGCACGAGGCTTGCATCACTGCAGGGACATCACAGAAGAAGTGGTCCATTTTCCCTGGCCTGCAGAAGGACAAGGTGAATGTAAAGCCTGTTTGGATGCTGGAGTTGAGGCATCCTGAGAGATAGGAGCCTGCCACCAGGAAAGCACAAGTTCTCTTGGACATTGTGATTGGATAGCGCAGTGGGTTGCAAATGGCAACAAAGCGGTCGTAAGCCATCACGGCTAGGAAGAATGCCTCGGTGGTCCCAAAGAGAGAGAAGAAGAACATTTGGGCAGCACAGCCATTGTAGGAGATGGCTCTGTGCCCCATTAAGAAGCACAGCAGGGCATTGGGGGCAGTGACGGAGGAGTAGCAGAGGTCCAGGAAGGACAGGTTCTTCAGGAAGAAGTACATGGGGGTGTGGAGCCTGGAGTCAGCGCTGATGATGGTGATCATGCCAACATTCCCCACCAGAGTGACAGTGTACAGAACCAAAAAGAGGACAGAGAGGAAGACTTGCAGTTCAGGATGGCCTCCAAATCCCATCAGGATGAACTCAGCCACCGTTGTGTGGTTTTCCATGGCTCTTTTTGTATATGGAGGAAAGAAGAGACAATTTGGGAAGAATGTTGTTTCCTTAATGAGCTCCAATCACCATGTTGGTATACACTAGCTGTCAGCAGACACATGCAGTGGAACAATCCATTGCAACTCTTGGCATGGGTCAGAGAAGACAATACATAAGTATCACTCTTTCTTGCAACAGGTATTGTGCTTCTTCATCATAAGCAAACATCCACATGTGAAATTTATCATGTTGGAAGTAGACTGGTCCTGAAAGTTAAAAAAAGGTTGAAAATGAGTGAGAGAACTTTTACAAGCCAGAAAAACTGTAATAAAAATGTAGACCTAAATACATATATTTCATAGAAAATCTAGAAAAAAGAAAGGAGTGAGGGGAAGTAGAGAAAGAGCTTAGAAAGGGAAAACAGGGAAAATGTGTGAGATAGATAGATAGATAGATGTGAAACCTTAAGTATGGACATTTTGGGGGAAAGTTAAATGGGAATCCGTTAGATAAGAACCAACCCAACATTTTTACAAGAGCCAATCTCATGACAGTTTCTTCATTCATAGAGGCAGAAAACTCAGGCTTTCACCTCACAAAAGTTCAGCCCAATCCAATCCAAGCCAATTTGTCTTCTAGCTAGAAAACCATTTGCCTGATTCATGTCCAAAGATCACTTCTTTACTCCTCATTTGAAAGAGGAGAAAAGGGGTCCAAATTTTACTTTTTCTGAGACTGGTGTAAATCAGGAACAGATGTGAAGCCACATTGCTTAATGCTGTACTAGAAAGTGCTTGGATACAAGCATGGGGAGTGCAGTTTAAAAACCTGTTTAGAAAAGAATGGAATATGAAAATATGTGTTAAGCTCAATCATTTTCTCCTTTCCCCCATCCTGATGTAAATCAGGAGTACCTCCATTGGCATCGGCAGGACTGATTCTGCTCTCACTCACTCCAATGTTATTCTAGTGTATCCCCAGAATGGTCAATGTTGAGCTTTGTTGTAAAGTTGGCTTAAGAGACAACAGAATCAGATATCATGTATCTTTGTGTTTAATTGTCTGACCGCACCACAGAGCCAGTTTCTCTCTCTCCCCCACCTACCCACTGTAAACTAGTAATTATTTTAAATTAACTCTCTGCTTTTTCTAACTTAGTTGTCTTCCCACTCAAGAAGGACTAATATTTTGTCTCTGAAAACAAAATCAGGGTAGCTACTGGAAACATGACATGGTCAGTTGATACTAAAATTACTTTCTTTTCAGGTATATACAGCACCACAGTGATTCACAGATAATCCATTGCATTTATTTCATTAAAAAAAGTGGATCTTAAGAAATATGATAAAGAAAAAAATAAACAAAAAACAAAACAAAATGCTGAGCTTTGAAACATTCAGAAGTCATATGACAGGAAAGCAATGACAAAAGTACTTCCTTGATTTCACTGATTTCTTAAAGAAGAGAAAAAAATATGAGTTTTCCATCTGCATACTTTTGTGATTATATTTCTGAATGTAGCTCAGCATTATATATTGTGCTCTATGGTACCATAGGAAGCAGCAGCACCTTTCTTAGCTGACTCAGAATGAGTAACTCTGAGGGTTTCATAAACTCACCCTTTATCTGCTTTTTAAAGTGACCTTCCTTTTCCCATAGGACACATTCTTTAAGCAGTCAATTAACCTTGTTTTCCACATGTGTATAAGGATGTGATCTTTTTAAGAACTAAGAAACTAAGAATTGCTGGTGCTGTAGAAAAAGTAGATCCCACTGGAGAATTTGCTCACTGACTGCTAAATTTCAGAATGTTTTGTAAACAACTATTTGAGCGGCAAGATGGGTCAATGGTTAGGTCTCTTGACTTGGACTTTAGACACCTACATTTGGGTCCCTACTTTGTCATAGACTTCCCGTGTCACTTAGGCCAGATTTTAAAAGGGATTAAGATGCCTACCAATGCAGAGAGATGCCTAATGCACATTAAAATCAGTTTGAAGTCACCAGGAGTTAGGTATGTAAGTGCTTCTGAAAATCTCTTTAGGTTCTTGTCAGCATCTTTAGACATCTAAATTCCTTTACAATTCTGACCCTAAGTAACACAGGAAGCCTGTAGCAGAAGGGGGCCTTGAACCAGCCCCAGCACACACACTAACCCCTGGATCATCCTTCCTTTCTTTAGCTGTAGCTCACATACACGATCCAACAGGTTTCTTGACCACCCTCAGTCTTATCTCTAATGTTTGGCTTCTCCCAAGGAGAAGTGCTGGCTTGAATAGTTTTGGTGGATGAAAAATCCCATAACTTTGTTGATTGACTAGGGCTACAACCCACGCCCATTGTTAAAGCTTCCATTGACTGCAACAGGAATAGGGCAAGGCCTATTGCTATGGAGCCTGGGGCTGGAGACATCCCACTGGGCAATACTGTGTTGAGTGTAGTCTCCATCACCCTGGGAAATTTTTACAAAAATGATTTTTTGGTGAAATATCAAAAAAGCAAAATATTCAAAATGGGTCCGTGAAGCATCATGAACATCATGATAGGTTCAATGCCTTATGCACCCCTCCTTCTCTTGGGACCGCAATCTTCTGCTGGACTACACCTCCAATGATGCACCAGTTTTTCTCCTTGTTATATGGAGAGGGTGTGCACCATGGGAGGTGTATTCTGGCCATAGACCCCAGCCCATAGTAGAAAATGTCAACATAGGCCACCCAAACTTCATATACTAAGAGGTACAATGGTGTCATTGTGAATAGAAATATTTTTGGGTTTGGCTGAAAAAAAACAACAACTCTTCATGAAGGGGGCAGGGGATTAAGCTTTATTAACTAGCAGAATTGTTTGAGAAAATTTTGTTTGGTTGAAAACCCAATTTTCCATTTGCAAACAATTTAAATGGAAAATTCTTGACCAGATATTTTTCTCTAGTCAAAGTCTGGTGCATGAACTCAGATACAATGTAATAACTCCCCCACCCTTCACCATCATCTGTAAAGTTGGAACTTTGGATCATCAGACCTAAATCACAGCCGTTTGACATTTGAGGAGGAAATCTATCTGATGGCAGAGTAGTGGCCTGTTATCTTCTCTGTGGGCCAGTTCCTACAGGGGGATCCAGCAAACATTTTGCAAGTATTTTATGGGAAGTGTTTAAGCACTGATTTTGATTGATTGTTGCATATTGATACTGTTATAGGTCATTGTCATAAACTAATAGTAGGAGTTAATAGACCAGAAGTACTTTATAACTCTTTTGCCTGTAAAGGGTTAACAATTTCAGTAAGCCTGGCTGTTACCTGACCAGAGGACCAATCAGAGGACAGGATACTTTCAAATCTTGAGGGAGGGAAATTTTTGCATGTGGTGTTAGTTTTTGGTTGTTGTTCACTCTGGGTTCTGAGAGTGACCAGACGTGCAACCAGGTTTCTCTCCAATCTCCCTGATCCAGGTTCTTATGTGCTCAGAGTAGTAAGTACTAGGTAGTTAAAGCGAGTTAGGCTTATGTTTGTTTTCTTTATTTGCAAATGTGTATTTGGCTGGAAGGAGTGCATATTTGTATTTTGCTGAAAGGATTTTAATTTGTACTTGTATACTTAGGCTGGGAGGGTATTCCCAGTGTCTATAGCTGAAAGACCCTGTACCTATTCCATTTTACATTTTACAAAGATAATTTTTACTGTTTTTCTCTCTTTCATTAAAAGTTTCTTGTTTAAGAACCTGATTGTTTTTTTATTCTGGTGTGAGACCCCAGGAGATGGGGCCTGGATTCACCAGGGAATTGGCAGGGAGAAAGGAGGGAAGGGGGAGAGAAAGGCTAATTTCTCTCTGTGTTAGGATTACTGTCTCTCTTAGGGAGAGTCTGGGAGGGGGAGAGGAAAAGACGGTGGAAGGTGCATTTACTTCTTTGTTTAAGGTTCAAGGAGTTTGAATCACAGTGATCTTCCAG
>NW_027424695.1:14095-21808 GCF_003597395.2 Chelonoidis abingdonii
TGGGCGATGAAGCTCAGCTTGATTGCGGCGGTGATCAAGCCACAAACCCAGCAGCTTGCAGCCAGCTGGGTGCACAATCTATCGCTCATGATGGATGGTGTGATGGGGGGTGCCGGGGCTCAACCCTCCCTGTGGAGGAGGGAAGCCACACCGGCCTCGTTCTGTTCTCTCTGGGTCCTGTCCTTAGGATCCGCGGTCCACCGTCCGGGGGATGTTCGGTCCCTGTGGAGCGGACTGAGGCACAGCAAAGTCAGTAGGGGCCCAGCCTTTCATGCAGGCAGGTACCAAACAAACAGTTCAATAAGCTCTGGCCCGTTGGGGCAGGGCAGAGCAGTAACAGAGTCAATAGGGCCCAGCCCTTGGCTCGGGCGGGGCACCGAACACAGTGCAATGAGCTCTGGCCCTTTTGGGGCAGGGCAGGGCAGTAACAGAGTCAATAGGGGCCCAGCCCTTGGCTCGGGCGGGACACTAAACACAGTGCAATGAGCTCTGGCCCTTTTGGGGCAGGGCAGAGCAGTGACAGAGTCACTAGGGGCCCAGCCCTTGGCTCGGGTGGGGCACTAAACACAGTTCAATAGGCTCTGGCCCTTTTGGTGCAGGGCAGAGCAGTAGCAGAGTCAATGGGGCGGTGAAAGGGGGTTTCTGCCACCCGGTTGTGGGTGACAGGGGGAACGCAGGCCTACTCACTCCTCTGCGTTCCAGCCCGGGGCCCTAGTAGCGGCTGTCGCCGCTAGGTGGTCAGTGGGGATCCGGGCCGAAACACACTGACAGGGTGATTCAACAGGGATCCCGCCCGATACACACAGCCATAGGCTCGGGGCCTTCTGCGACCTAACTATAGTCAGCCGCCCCAGGGCTACTTCCAATCCCCCCTTCACTTCCTACCTGGTCCGCAGGGTCGTCCACCCTCATGGGCTCCTCCCAGTCCGGGCTAGGTGGTAGATTCGGGAGCACCTCCGGGCAGCTGGGCCAGGTCTGGTCCGAGTGTTCCTCCAGGCCATAGTAAGGGCTGGGCAGCTCTGGTAGTTCCGCATCGTAGTGATGGCGGGTTAGTTCTGGTGGCTCCGCATCATAGCTGCTGCGGGGTAGCTCCGGCAGCTCAGTGTCGTAGTTGTGGCGGGTTGGCTCTGGCAAGTCCTGATACCTGTCTCTGAGCTCAGCAGCCTCCCAGCGACCAGGGTCAACCGGCACGTCTGCTTTGGCCGGCAGCTGAGCTCCAACTGAAGGCCGGCGCCCAGCTTTTATGCTTCTGGGTCGCCGCCTGACCCTTTGAGGGGTGGGGCTTCCTCCCGGAAGTTCCGCCCCGGGGGAAGATTGACGGGGCTCAACCCTCCCTGTGGAGGAGGGGAGCCACACCGTCTCGCTACAGATAGGTACCGCAAAGGGTTGCATATGGCTAAGTAACAGTCATAGGCCATGGCAGCCAAAAGGATGTGCTCAGTGCACACAAAGGTCACGAAGAAATACAGCTGTGCCATGCATCCTTGGAAGGAAATGCCCTTATCCTGGGTCACGAAATCTGCCAGCATCTTGGGCACAATGACTGTCACGTACCAGATCTCCAGGAATGACAGGTTGCCCAGGAAGAAATACATGGGCTTGTGCAGCTGGTGGTTGGCCCGGATGACAAGGATGATGATGATGTTTTCCATCAGCGTTAGGAAATAGGCCAGGAGGAAGACGGAGAAGAGGAGCAGCTGCAGCTCAGCAGAAGTGGGGAATCCTAGCAGGATGAAGTGGCTGACATTGGTTTGGTTTCCTTTCATATTCCTTAATAGGCAGTACGATTGCCTACCTCCACCTGTGTAGAATTAATCATGATTAGCGCAGAGTCGAATGATTCTAGATCCTGACTGTTCATATATTGCTTTAATAGTATCTAACTAGCAACCCAAACGCCAAGAGCAGGCCCTGGGGGGTGTCCGTTAGCTATATGGTATAAGAACGAGTCCTGCAACCAAAACCTTTAGAATCTTGAATAGAACAAAAGGACGCATGGTAAGATTCTTTCATGTCCAGAGACCATCTTTTTGTTTCTGTGTTGTATACCACCTATAACGCGTGAATTGCAATGGAAGTGAGGCACCATGGTGGCTTTGAAAACACCGCTAAGAGCATCTACTCTTCTAGGTACTTCAAAGTCTTTCAAAAACTCTCCTAAGGACCGTGAAGTTTTCATTGAAGTCAAGCACTCAGACTAAATCACAAATGACAATTAAAGCATCCTAAAGGCATATTTAGGTCCTAAATCGTTGGTTTGGGTGCCTAAATCCAGTTAGGCTCCACTCATTCACAAAACCCAAAATGATCTCTGCAGGCTAATGCACTCAGGCAACCTAGTTTTTGGCAGTACAAGTTCCCTGGTGCCTAAGGTATCATATCTTGCAGTGCACAAATGCTAACACTCATTCTAGGTCGTTCCATGCACCCATCGCCCACCAAAGCCCTAAAGCGATTCACAAACCTGGAAAGACAGGTGTTAGCTGCGCTACCCTGAGGTGGCCCCTAACGATAAGCGTATGTGCGCATAGGCTCCATCAAATTGGGCCGCTCAGGCAAAGTCAACACAAGAATGATATGGTCAAAGAAGAGAAATCAAGCCTGACTTTCGAGCTCAGTGGCAAGTACCACCTGGACATCCCACCCATTCATTCCTCCGGTCCACCGGTGGTGCGGGGAAGGGATTGAACAAGGATCTGCAAGCTCATAGTGAGTGCTATCACCACTCGGATGACCGGCGTAAATTGTGTGACTGCCTCAGTCAAACCGCTGCACTAACCTAGATCCTGCGTGGATCAAAATTGTCTATCATGATGCGACATCTGCAGATATAAACTGTATCTCTCAGAGCTGGCATGGGGCTCTATCCACAAACCGCACAGGCAAACAGAAGCCTGATGACCGACCTGACATCCAGAAGCCAGTGCCCAAGGTGCCCACAGTGTGGTCAACTCTTGTGGTAAGACGTACCTTAAGCATCAGCCCCCGACAGCAGCCTGTGCCCTCGCACTAGCGCAAACCACGACAGCTCCGGTGAGCCATACCAGAGGAGGCTGCTGGGCATGGGTGTGGGCTAACCTGGAGTGCGTGGCCACCAGGCTGATGCTTCACTGGCGCAGTCCCAGTAGAGCCCGAGCTTGCAGATACCGATTATAGCACAGAATCCACACCACGGGTGACAGTTGTATTCTGCACAGGATCTATCAACGAGAACTGAGGGAGCTTATATCAGACTTCAAAACTGGGAGTAGGAATTGCCGTGAGATGCAGCAGCTTTGCTTCAAATCCCTGGACCTAACCAACTGGCTAAACGTTTTGAAGAAGGTGATTCTCCCTCATCCCTGGCTTCTGCAAAAAAGCCTTAGGCAGCCTAACCCAGACAGAGGATGCAAGTGAGAATGCTACCAGCAGAAACAGTGCTCCCTGTGGCCTAGATAGTCACCTAGCTCAGAGAGAGGGGTGGATACATACACCACTATGCTCACCAATCTCCCATTGGGCTTAGCTAGGCTCTTTCTGGCCTAGTGGCGGTGGCGTTGGGAACATAACCTATGACACTGATCTCTACCCTTTCGATTGCATAGGGACCTGGGGTGCGACCACAGGCTTTGTGACTTGCAGTGTGTGATTCCTAGACACTTAAGCAACTGAGGTGTCATTGTCACAATGGTCTAAGCACCTTGTCATAACTCCCATGCCCTTTGCGTCTAGGATGGAGGTCATAAATCACGCTAGGTGTTTTGAAGACAGAATTCAAAGTACTTAAGTCTAAAGACTCCTTAAAAACCCGAGCAATCCACAAATGGAAATAAATAACCTTTAAGGATGAAAGATCAACAAACGACAATGTTGAATGTAAATTGTTGTGGTGGATGTTGCAATAAAAAACGAATATGCTTATCAGAAACCGAGGGAGTTAGGCAGCACAAATCCATGTAAATTGGCATCTAACTCCTATAAAGTCCCTTTCGATATATAGAACCTTATCTATACAACCTTGGCTCCGTTGATTATCTGATCTATCACTACATCATCGAAATCGTCTCATCATCTAATTAGCTAGCTAATCTCAGAGACCTAAAGGAGTTAGAATAGGCTATATATAACATGATATTTTTTCTTTAAAAACAGGTGAAAAAAAAGACAAAAAATACAAAAATGGAAAGAAAGTGAAAATGCTGGCGATCGTTGCAGGATCACAGAGACCTCCGCAGCTTGGGCAGCACTCCAAATTTCCATGAGTCAAAGCAGTCAGTGTCGACCCTTCTGCCCAGAAGATTCAAAAATCATAGTATACTGGACAACTTCCCTACATGACTGCAATACATCGCCATCTACCCTGAACACCGTGGGGGTTCAGAAGTGAAGTGTTGTGGGTGTGTTTTGGTGTGTGTGGTGTGTGTGGTTGTGGTGGTGGGTGTGTGGGTGGTGTGTGTTGTGTTGTGACAGGAGGGGAACATTTCCATCCACAGGGATTAACATCAAAAGTTATCTAGAAGTGGGCCAATTTGTCTCAAGTTTTTGGCTGAGTCCCTCATTTTCCAATATTTTACCCGCCTTAGATGTCCAGCTGCAGGCAAGTCACTTGGGCCAGACTTCTATCCTGGAGTGAAGTCGGCTCTCCACCTAAGAATGGAGTCATTGTGGCAGGTAGGACAATTGCCATGATAAATGATCCTTCCTCCTTATAGAAACTCCTTTGAAATTCAGAGCCCATAAGGACTGGGCACCTTACATTTCAATGACGTCGTCCAACAATCATCACAAGGTGAAGATCATTTTTCAGTGGAGCTGTATCTAAAACTTGAAATCTTGCAGATTGAAAGGAGAGGACTTATTTAATAGAATACTCTGCATATAGTGAACTGGATGGATGCACCACCCATGCACTATATCAATCAGTAAGTTAGAAGATACCGTAACCAAGTCCTATTATAGAAAACACCAGTGCAATAAGTATTCCTAATGAGCTAAACATCATCGTCTCATGGTCATTATCCTCATCCACCACTGAAACATGCCAATACCAATGCCCCTCATCAAGCACAAGTAATCCCTTCCTGGACATCTGGACACATTCTCCATGTCAATCAGGTCAAAGAAATAAATCTATGTACATTCAATCGTTTATCACATGCCTAAATCAATCTAGTCAGATGCCAGAATAGAGAACAAAAACTAGAAGGATGGAGAACAAATACTTGGTTTGTGCACAGAATTTCATGGGGTCTTACATACAAAGAGCATGAGAGAACGTTCATGGCTTAACAAACAATCCCTCAACATCAATCTGCCCAGTCATTGTTTTCTCTTAGATACCGACGGTTTAGATAGATAGGATAGTATAGATGAAGAATAGATAGATAAATAGATCGATCAATCTCCACAATCTTTTTAAAACAAAACACAGCAGCCCAACCACTTCCTCTCTTATCTCAGCTGCTGCCTACTTGTTAAGATTTGTTGCCATTGTGTGTGAGAAATAGATTGGTGAGCTTCTTTCTTTCTTGAGTAGACAAGTCTCCAAGCATTACAAACAGTTCAAGGCAATATAATTTTGGAATGGGGAACCAAGATGAACAATCACAACTCATTTAAAACACAATTATGACTTTACTATGCATCAGCTACTGCTATCTTGGCCACCACTAATTTCAAGAGTACTTCATTTCTTGGGGTAAATGAGAGTGGCAAATAAGACATACAGTAGATTTAACACTCCTGATTACACTTGATGGCTGAAAGGAGAATCTGGTACAACGACTAATATGCTGCTGCTATTGAGAAACACTGGATAATAAAAAATTATTCTCACTTGGTCCTCTTAAAGATCGCAAACCAAAGCAACACGTCTTAACTGTCCACTCTTTCTCCATTACATAGATAAGGGTGGGCTGGGAGGTAATATCTTTTATTGACAACTTCTGTGTGAATTACTCAGACAAAGCTTTTGAGCCACACAATCTCTTCTTCAGGTCTCGGAAAGAATTCCCAGTATCAGCAAATGCAGCATGGAACAATTGTTCTGCATAAGTATTAACACGATGGTAACAGGGCCTTAACATTAGTGTTTACAGATGTGTAATAAGCCATAATATCCAGTGTCCCGAACATCTTATTTTTAACTCGCCTTGAGAAATAAGTCAATCTACTTTTAAGTATTTTTCCAAAATTTATCAGTTAAACCATGCTCACCAGTTCACATAAAGATTATGGATGAACATTCTCTATTTGATATTTAGCCGAATTAAACTGTTCACGAGTTGCAGAAATATGAGTGGATGGGCAGACAAACGATGGTCAGGCAATAAAGTATTAATGGCAGAAGACACTGAGAGAATACAAAATATGAAGTTAAACACGAAACACAAAAGTCGACATCAATGTTCAAAAATACAAAGTAAATATCTTTAAAATACAAGTCAATAAAAGCAAGTAACTTTTTTTATTACTTTGACTTATCGCTGTAAGTTCAATAACTATCATGGAAATATTTTTTTCGTTTATGTTGTGTGTGGATGAAATCTTTATTTGCCAATATAAAACATAAAAATCTAATCCTTCCCAACCTAAATAATAGGACTATTATCTAAAGATATCTCATTAAGTGGCATGATAGAGAAACATATATAGAATTATGTCTCTGACTTTCAAGGAGGAATGAGTGAGTTAAAGAGACAAGGAGTTAGGTCAGTTCTTTATCTGGACCTGCTTCGGTTAGTAAGGACACGTAGCTTTGAACTTACAGGGAGGTCGTCTTCACAATCTGGGAAAGATATTCTGAGTGTCACAGCTAAATGCAAATGAACAGATTGTTTGGCATAAGTAGTTAACATGATATTTCAAGAGACCATCAAGGTGAAGGCCTGTGAACGACACCTCCAGTCATTTGGGGGGAAGAGGAGGGGACAAAAGGCAGCTGGAAAGGGGAATTAGTGTTTATAGATTGATTCAATAACCAAAATTTGAGTGTCATATTCAGTACTTTTCAAAAGACGAGCCGAGAGCTTTAAAAATTCATAACAAAAATTCTGGATGAATACAACATACTGGATTTACAACAATCTGTAACTCACTAGCAACACTCCCTAGAATGGACTCCTGCTTCCACTTCCTTCCTGCCCCTAATGACGGGAGGCGTTTAAAATGGCCATTCACTCTGAGGTCCTTGAAATTACGTATTAACTTCTTACCCAACAAATCTGTTCCACTTTGAATTCACAGTGATGTCAGAGTACCTTTCCCGACTCAAAAAGAGCTCTGTGTAACCCAAAAGCTAAGCTCCAACCAGAACGGTCTAATCCAAAATACCACCCATCCTGTCACGCTACTATCCTGTGAGAAACTGCTAACAAAAAACAACACTGGCAGTAATGAACATCAAACTTCCATAGGCTTTCCATGGACGCGACCTCTAATTCCCTAGGTCCTGTGAGAATCTCAGTCATTTAAAGTTATTATCGTAAATAGATCCATACATACTTTTTCATATAGGGCTAAATCACGATTTACATTCAGAAAACAAATGGGAACACTTCAAGAATACCGCCTTTTCAATAGAGGAAAACTTGCCTAACCTGTATACTTTACCAAGAAGGGCAAAAAGTTTCCAAGCCCCACCTCCCTGTGATCAGCCCTCAATCAAACTGGGATAGCTCGATAGGCAAGTAGAAGATAATAAGAGCAGAGTTTATTCTGGCTACATAAATATCT
>NW_027424696.1:0-3482 GCF_003597395.2 Chelonoidis abingdonii
GGGACCAGGATTAGGATCACAGTTTTCTTCACATTTCCAAGAAAATCTCCTTTGCCTACATATGTAGGCTCTGTAGCAATGTATTTCTCAGTTACCTGACAAAAGTGTATGAAATGTAAATATTACCAGAAAGGCCTAAAATTTATTTGTATTTCCTAAGTATGTTATCCAGGGTATCCTACAAACAGTCCATTTATGTTCATTGAGTAATTACTTTTAGTTTATTTCTTTTCAACATCTACTTATAGTCAGATATTGATCCCACCCCACCCCACTTTACCAAAGGCAGGATTATCCATTCTGCATTCAGATATCTTTTATATGCATATGCCTTATAACGAATCTATGACTTTGAAAATATCTGATCATGGCTTAAGTGCAGCAGGTGATGTCAGCGTCACATCCCCATCTTCTCTGATTATCAGACGGGGCACTTTTCCATTCTGCCAAAGAAAGAATAGTTGTCATGCACACCATGAAACAAGCCCTACAACTGGTTGAACAGTATCATGACAGTCCATGGAGTGGACATCAAGGAACAGTCAAACCGACAATGGCCCTGAGCACAAGATACTACTGGCCTGGGATGACAAAAACCATTGCCAATTGAGTCTGTACTGGAATAAAACTAAATCCTGCAATATGTCATTTACATTTTAAATGCAAAATTTATATTTACATTGCAAAGAACAATAATTATACCTTTGCTGTAAAATGTACAATCCCTTCCCTTGAAGTAATATTTTCAAGGAAGAATTTTAGTCATCTTATTATTCCATCTAGGCTAGGTTTCATGATGTCTGCATTGCCAGAAAGTGAGAAAGGAATTAAATCTGAATACCACCTTGACAAGCATAAGGATGAATTTTGGACTTTGAGACATCTACTAAATTTCTTCAGAAATTTTTTTTACCTTCCTTCCAGTGTGGATTGCATATACATGATAACAAGTCTCTTTCACTTCCTTTAAAAGCTTAAGAAATCTCTTAGAGAGAAAGTCAAAGATAATTGTTTATCATTATCCATTTTTATCATTGCTACATAATGTGGCCTTTAATTTGCAATGAATGCAGTGCATGTTAATGCACTAGGATGGCCTTCTCCTTATGCCTTTTGGATTCCATATAATTTGTCTCAATAAAGATAGCCCCTTCAATAATCCATCACCATTTGTTACAGACCATTTCAGAAGTTGGTTGATGACACTGGGAGTGATTGGGATGAATTTCTTGATGACATTTTCTTTGTGATCAAAATCAAACATAACTACCAAAATGTCACCCTTTTGACTACTGTATGGCTTTGAAGCAACATTCCCAGACCTAGTCTCAGATAATTACAGGGTAAGTGTCTTTAAAAACCATCAGCTTTCAGGTGCATATGTCATTTGTGATTGTTCATTTTGCAAGTACAACTCCTTCTCCATTTGTTTACAAAGCCACCAAATTTTGAGGAACTCGGTGAAGAATACTACAAAGAGTACAGCATAAATTTGAATAATAGAAATGATGCTGACATTGAATTGGCTATTAGTAAAATTTCTAAAGCACAAGATAAACAACAAATAGAGGATGCCAAAACTAAGACTTGTAAACATGGGAAAATAATATTCAAGGCCGGGGACAGTGTCATGTTACTGAGTGCAAGAAGGAAACAATAAAGAGAGGGCTGCTGCAACCTACATACTGTGGACCATACAAAGTCTCCACTATTGAGGGGGAAAGAGTTACATTAGCAGCCATCTCAGGGAAACTTCTAGGATTTATGTACAGTATCTCCCACTTAAAACTATTTAAAGAGCCTCCAACATTAGGCGCTGAAAACAGATTGCAGGAAAACGTGGAAATAGAAACTGCAGTGAGTGATACTGGGAGAACAGTCGCCTCTGAAGAGGTAGGAGAAATGGGAGGCGATGTATCTCACAAGCCTCATGATAGCAAAGTGATAAAGGTGGAAGTCACAGGCGCAGAAGACGAGAAATGTCTAATGGCAGAAGTTGCAGGCAGAGATCCAAGCCATGTTGCTGCCATGTTTATGGAGGATGGGGAAGACAAAGAACGGTTTCTCAAAAGCTATTGCTTATCACATATTGTTTTTAAACAATTTGTTAACATATTTCCATTTATGAAGCATGTTAAAAGTTTCCATGTTAGAATGGCAGCATTCATAATGGTCAAACAGAGGAATAGGTAATTGTGTTACCATGCATATAATATGCGTTACGTTTTTTTTCTAGCAAAATTTGTACAAACCTACAAGGTTACATGGAGCCTGGACACCAAAGTAAGAAAAATGGGTCTGTATGACACTGCATTTCGTGACCTGATGCTAGGAAGGTGGCTAGGTGATGAGGTAATTGAAATAGCTGTAAACATGGAAGGTGACTGGATTGATTCCTCTGTCAAGAAGACCAAGGTGAATGAAACTGGAGAAGGTAAATGTAGACAGGCTTTCATGCCCAACACGGGCAAATCCCATTTTCAGGAAGGCCGTTAAGCGCAATCTTAAACAGCAAAAACAATGCTATGTTGGGGAATGAGTAAAAGTAAGCATGTCCCGAAACTAGGAAAACAATATAATCCACATTGACTGCTTTACTTCACAGGCAAGTATAACTACATTTTCAGTTCTTTTTTCAATGATCACAGAGTGGAATTCTGCGAAGTAATATATTTTCGCTTTCTTTCAATGCACCAAATCATTGGGTTATTGTGCTAAGATGTTTTCCATTGGTATACTTTGGGATTGTCTGCGCTTAATTTATACACAAGATTCAAATACAGCTGCGTACCAGTGATATAATTTCCTGTATTGTGGGGTTTTAATAACTTTAATACATGAAAATGGAATTGTAATAGAAGCCTTGAAATTCTGAGGACGGCAGTTTAGAAAATAAAATGCTAGCGCGAAGACTGTGTTATTCTGTTGGCACTGTAAATGTAAAGAATACAGGCGGCACTGTTGTATTCAAGGAATTGACAACATGATTTTCTCTTGTGGTAGTGAAACATTGCAAATGTTATCTGCATGCAATGTTTAGAAAAATCATTATAAAATTGTTGAAATTATCATATTACCAACAACCTATATTTATGCATGTTCACTTCCATTGGGTAACGAGATGACATATGAAAGCAAATTCCTAAGGAATTGGAGGTGATTTTATAGACACTTATTTTCAGAGTTCACATAGAGTGTTATTGTGAAAATTGTTTTTAAAACACTGTAACAACGAGGGTATCTTCCAGACAGAGACAAAGAGAAATGGAAACAGCACACACTTGTGCTGACGGTGCTTAATAATGGACATTGAGTGAACTTGTGTGATTTGAGCCTGGCTAACTACTTCACTGAACGTGGCAGAAAATATTAGCATTTTGCACGAGTCATAGGGTATTAGTAGCAGTACTGGCCACAGCAGATCAAGTGATATAAATAAGCTAAGACTCAGATACGCATAATACGAAACCAAGCGGATACAT
>NW_027424697.1:0-14942 GCF_003597395.2 Chelonoidis abingdonii
ATACATGAACATTGTCATTGGAAGCAGAAACAGAAAGGGGAACAAAACACGTACAGAAATTGAAAGAAAAAGCAAAATCCTCTTATACATTCGGCTACTGGCCTCCCTTTAAATTTCAGGTCTTTCGTCAACCAAGGAACTGGGAAACTCACAGCGGATTGGAAAACCAAATAGTGGAACACAAGAGACAAAGTAGTGGGCACAACTGTGGACCGCTAATCCTAAAGCAGCGGTTCCCAAACGTTAACAACTTGTGAGACCCTTTCACTAAAATGTCAAGTCTCGCGAACCTCCTCCTAAAAACAAACATTTCCAGGGAATTTCTCCTTTACCTGAGTATAAATTATAAAAGCAGTGATCTTGGAAATAGAACATTTGTTTTTATGACACGCTTATTACACACTATTTATTATTATTTATCATTACAGGATTTTTATTACATTATGAAAACGGCACCACTCTTCCAAGATCTCACTTTCATAGCTTGTATCACTTGGAATAAGCCTGTTATAAGACAAGGCTCCTACGTTTCATCAAGGAGTATCAGATGTGAAACAGCAGGAAGGTATTTAAGAAGCCAACTCACAGAGTCCCTCCTACACAAGCATTCAGGGCTTGAGCACTCCAGGCAAACAAGCATGTTACACCAAAGCTTCAACTTGTTCTTTATAATAATTTTAAAAACAAGACTAGCTGCCTATTTCATTTTAAAAACCGCAAAAAATATCCACCTCCCTTTCCATTTCTTATAAGGAGTCTTGAAGTTTAAATCTCCTCAGTGTGATAGATAGGCTTGCTTTGATCTGCTTAGCTCTTGGAAGTCCAGGGGCTCCGGGCTGCCCGGGGTCTCTAGGGAGAGCTCTGTCCGCCATTAGGGGATTGTTCCCCCCGAGAACCCCCTGTAACATTTCACAACCCCCCAGGGGTTCACAAATCCCAGTTTGGGAACCACTGTCCTAAAGGTATTCAATGCCAAATGTTCACTATTGATTGTTAATGATGCATGTTTTTTCTATCGATAAGTTGTAGACTAGCAGGCCGTCTCTCTATATCAGAGTCAGGGGGTGGGGGGTGGCATGCCTCCTCGCAGTTTGGGTCTGCTAAAGCCTTTTCTGAGCAGGGAAAAAGGGAGGGAAATGAACTGTTCTCAAGGGGCCTGTCCTTCAAGCAGGGCAGGAAGTACACAGTCTGGGCTCTGGCCTGTAGCCATGGAAAGTGGTAGCAGGCTGTCAGCCCAGATGTTCAGCAGGGAGGGGCAGCAACCAGCAATCAGGCAGAGCTGCAGCAGTCTATTCACCGGGCGAGGCAACAAGCAGTTAAGGCTCTGGCCTGCAGGCAGAGCTGTAGCCCCAGCCCAGTCTATGGGGCTCAGGTAGGGGTGAGCACCACATGGAGTCTATGGGACTCTAGTAGGGGTGAGCCTAAGGAGGGGGAGTACTGCCACCCCTGGGGTGAGGTGGCAGGGGGGACGCAGGCTGCCCAACTCCACTGTGTCCCAACCCAGGGCCCTGACAGTGGCAGAGTGGTCCACCAGTAGGTCAGTGGAGACCCACCCACAACACGCTGACCTTGTTTCAGGCTCGCTCTCCACCAGACCATTGCCTGGTTCTTCTGGGCTGCTTCCTACTCTCCCCCTCGGATGTCCTGTGGCCGGGGGTCATCCTCAGACTCCCTGGGATACACTCCAAGGGTAGCGGTAGCAGTTCCTCCATGTTATGAGCGTCAGGATTCCCTGGAATCTCACCTTCGTCCCTGGGGCAACAGTGATTCTCTTTGGTGCTCCACTCCAGCAACAGGGAAGAAGTGTCTGTCTCCTCCGGTTGCTCCCTCCCAACTGAGCTGCTGGGCTGTTTTTTTATATTTCCCCTTCTCGTTCCACCCATCTGCTTCCAGCATGTGGAACATGACTCTCTTGGCCCCACCCATCTGGTGGCTTACGACATTTCCTCCTTATCCACATCTGAGTGGGACCATGCCTCCTTGCTACAGAAGTGTTGTTAGTTTGCAGAAACATATTTATAGCATAAAGACATCGGTACTATAGAAATCACACAGGAGGCTCTAAGTATGTTTAGAAGAAACACAGCAGTTATTTTAATGAAAGAGTCAGGTAATAACTTCATTACATATACTTAGTGAGCCCATAGTATATGGGAAGATAACAGAAAGGGTGGAATAAAGTCATATCACAAAGAGTTATCCCATTGTAGGTGTATTAAGATGTCACAGATTTGGTTCTTTAATCATGAATCTGTATGAAGAATATCTTTAAGTACTGCTAAAGATGTGGCCAGAGTGAATGGTTGCTATTGATAAAGCAGTTAAATCTATTTGGATATCGTTATATCCACCAGCTGTAAACCAAAATTTGGAGAAACATAGACAGGGGCTCCAAATATAATTTAAAATATGACCCCCAAAAAGAAAAAGGATTTGCAAACCAATTCCTTTTTTGAGTAATTGACACTAATGAATAAATCAAGATGTCTATTTACAGTTTTGGTGACAATCATCATTTGACTAAATGTGATTGATTTTTTTTTCCAGACAGCATGCAGAACTACGGCTTATACTGCAATGATGTGATTTTCAAAAAAGAAAATAAAAATGGCCTGGTGGTATGAAACACAAAATGGTATGAGAAACATACACCATATGTTGGAGCAGATAAGTAAGGAGAATATGATTATTTGCAGTACAAGAACAAAACTCATGGTCAAAAATGTAGCCAGTTGCCTATTGACCCAACATAATAACCTAAGGATCAGGATTCTTCTAATAATTCCACAGTAGCAAGTATTTCGTATCCTGAGGAATGATTATATGTTCAAGGAATATTATTTTGTAAGTTTTACCATTTAATTAAAATTATTTGTACCGTTGTTAGTTTTGTGATTTCATCTTCTCACCTATTACGTAGCAAAGATCCAGTGTGACTCTTGTAAGAGGTGGTCACATGTTCCCTGCCTTCCGGAGGAAACCAATGAAGAAAACCTGACTGATGAGAAGAAAGAGTACAGGAGCAACAAGTGTGCATAGTTCAGATATTTAACTAAAATGTACATTGTATAATGATTTTGTTAAGAGAAGTATTTTGCTTTTCTTCCTATAACACAGCTGAAATACAAATGAGAAGTAGAGAAGAGTAACATTACTGTACATTTCAGTAAAGAAAAAATGTGTTAACTATGAATATGTTCAGATGCTTGGTTTTTAAAAATTGTTGAAATGAAAATTAAAATGTTCTTGTTTATATATCTTGTTACAATAATAAAGGTTTTATATTCTGAAAAATACCTCTCTATAGTTGTGTCCACTTTTACAATGGAGATTTCACAATAGTAACAAATTGTGAAAGGGCATCAATCATCCATAAAAGTTCGCTACCTCTGAACTTTCTCATGCTGTGTTCTGGAGTTGATGCTCGGTCACATTCACAGAAAATTGCGACAGAGGTACCCCCTTGGTCACACTTTGCTACCCCTGGACCAGAGGGAGTTGAAAGTTGAGCAGAGAAACCGGAGGCACAGAAGGTGATGTGACTTGCCCAAAGTTACACAGCAAGTCACTGTAAATCCTGGCTCTTAGTTCCCTGTACTTTTCTACAGAATCTCAATTTATAAACTTTCTGTATTCTTGTTGTAAATTGTCCAAAGGCTTGATTAATTTAATCTGTCTGGTATACTCCCCTGATGTATTTCCGTAAGCAGCTATTATCTAGCAGGTTCATCAACTGAAACTCTCATCTTTCGAACTGTGATCTTGTGTGCATTTGGTTTTGTGCTGAGTGAGAGAAGTCAGATGAAAATAGGGTGTGTGACTGGGCTGGCCATGTGCAGAGCTGAGCCAAAAGCTCTGGGACCGATAGAGAGATCTGTGTGATACTTGTTTATATCACCTCCTGTCACATGCAGTACTCAACATCAGTTATCCTCTTAATGTGAATAGCAGGGTAGGTTTGTTTATTTTGCTAGGCTGCTTCTCTGGCACATTTGTTTGTTCATGGGAGAAGCTTGAACCTCTAAAAAGCTAGTTACCTCACCAAAAACACCACATCAGTTTTTCAATAGAACTCTTTGCTTTCCCACTAAGAATTATCTGAGTTTGAGATCCTCAGTAGCGATGGTTATAATCATCCTACCTCATGTGAGCACTTTACCAACAGCTCAGTTACGGCTCTCAATCTTGAACAATGGTGTGGAGCAGGAGACAGTGGTACATCTTCAAGCAATGGTGGTAGGAGGGATGTTTGTGCTGGTGGACAAGCCCTTTCATCTCCAATGAGATATTACTCCAGGAGCTGGCTGAAACCTACGCTCACTTTGATCAGAACCTTTGTCTGTCAAGGCAACAGGACAAGTGCATTGCTGCCTGTGCCTCCCTGCTGAGTTGATGAACTGTAATAGTCGGAAGTCGCACCAGCACAGAAGAATATGGAAGGCGAACCCTAAGGAAATAGAGTTTAAATTAGCCTTACAAGATCAATGGACCTCTAATACCTGGACAGTGCAAAACACACATCCTTTGGGAGAATCCAGGACTGGGCATGTGTTGGAGGTCACCCTGCAAGTAGTAACCAAGGCTGGCGGAAGCCAGAGAGTGTGACTGGAGTGTTGCTGGTGGACAGTAGCTACACACAGCCACTCAGGGTGTGACTTGCAGGCTCTTTGCGAGCAGCCCAGGCTGGGAGTTACAGCAGCAAAGCACTGAGAGGCACCCAAGGTTGCAGGGCAGGAGCTGACACAGTCCCCATTGGGCTGAATTGCACCCCAGAATGGGACAGAGCCCTTGGGCTGAATAGAGCCTCTGCAGAGCCACATTGCCCCATGTAGAGTTTGGGGACAGATTGTGCCTCGGGGACCCTGCCGATACTGGCATTTCCTCTGACATTGTCCCCGCTGTGGAAAACACTGAATCAGCTGCTGCACTGTTAGCTGCTGTGGGAAATTTTCCAGAAAAAAAGGCCCAGTCTGTCCCACATGCCGGATGCTCCTTGCTCGTCGTGCTATGGTGAGCCACACCCTGAGTCTATGCAAAGGGGATGGGGACCATTATCCACTCTCATTCATGCACCTTTCTGGATGCTGTGTCCCCCCACCCCCGTGGGTGCCCAGGGAGGATGCCTCGGAGTAACTAACAGACCATGGCAGGCAGTGGCAGGCCCCTACTCCCTCCCTGTTGTCCCTCGGCCCATGCCTGTTCCAGTCCAGCCCCCAGTCAGCAAACAGACTCCAGACTTATGAGTGTGAAGAGGAATTGGTGAGGAAGGAGGGAGGGGTGACAATGAAAGTGCTGCAGTTGAAGAATACAGTAGGTGAACACACAAAAGTTATTGGAGATATAAATCCTGGGCTATTTAAGGAGTTCCCCTGCTACTGAACTTCCCATAGCTGCTCTGGACAGGAGCAGGGAACAGATTCGCTAGGTTCCTGCAGGTCAGTAAGAGCAGCCAGGGAGGGAAGGAGAAGGGGTCTCATCTCCCCTCCCTGGTTCTTTCCCTACTGGTTTTCGTGTTTGTAGCAAGCCTTGATGCCAGCTGGTTCTCACTGATGGCTCTCAGCACCTTCACAGCCACCACCACTGCATAGGTCTCCTGGTAACTCTGGATCATCTTGTCAGTGAGCTCGATGGGATCTGCTTTTTCCAGCACGCCCTTCGGGATGTTGTCGTATCTCTCCTGCAGTGGGATTTCATTGAGTTTAGATTTGAAATTCTTCAGCTGAGCTTCTCCCCGGTTAGCCAGGGTAGAGAGCAGGTGATCCCTCGCCGTCCTGGGCATGCTGCCTTCACAGACGACTCCTGCGCCAGCTGCCAGGGGAGCAGAGAGCAAGTCAGGAAACAGCTTCTGTGCTGTCAAAGAGCAACTGAGAAAGTGATTACAAGAAATGGGAGGGGCCCACAATACATTCCACAGTCACTCTGACTCTCTGCTCTGTGGCTTTTCCTGCCCTCTCCCCATCTCCCCCAGTCCCATCCAGTGCCTTAACTGACCATCTCTTAATATCAGGCACAACTAATAAAAAGTGTCCAGCACCTCACACACTGGGGTCCTGGGCCACGCCTGAGGCTCCTCGTGCTACCATAATACGTCTAACCAATAATGAACAGCACCCAGCACAACGGTGTCCTGGACTGTGACTATGGCTCCTAGGGGTCACCACTAATAATGAGTTGTGTTGCTTCTTAATAAACCACCCCTGAAATAATCCAAGCCCCCCCCATCCCCCCGATACTGAAGCACCTAGTACCCACTGAAATCCAGGAGAATCATGACCAGCATACCTTGATCAATCTGAACCCAAGGGTCTGGTCTGAGGACTTTCCTGACAACATTTTTCCTGTTTTCTATATTATTTTTGTCTTCCCAAAACCTGGCATTTTAATCACTAATATAACACCACTGGCAGAGATGGGGGGAGGGAAACGGGGGATGGGTGGGAGGAGGTGGCATTGCCCCCTGCAACTGCATACAGCATCTACTCATCTGATCAGAGTTATGCCACATGGCAGGTGTGACCAGGCACACGTGGGTAGGACAGCAGAGGAACTACAATCTCAGGTGTGTCTGGTGCAGCTAGGCTACATGAGAATGTCTCCAAATGGTTAAAAACAGATTACTAGAGTGTTGACCTACTTTTGGTGTTACGTGTCAGGGGGAGGAACAATCTTTCCAGATGCTGAAATTCCATTCTCACTAAATCACTTTCAGGAATAGCAGAATAAAAACCGCAAAGCAGTTTCCCCAAAGTTACTGCACTTCCTGGTCAGACAGACAACTCAGGAGCCAGATGTGATCACCAACAGAGAACAGAAAGTAGGCCCTGTTCTTTATTACAAGAGATCTGAAATTAACCTAGAATGAAAAAGCTTGGGCCAATCCTCAGCTCGACTCAATTTTTACTCAGTCCTCACTGAGGCAAAACTTCCCCTGATGTCAGTGGGAGTTTGCCAGAGAAGGAATTGAGAAATGGGAATTAATTCCACCAACAGCAGGTATCTGCTCATGGCTCAGTCAGAGCTTTAGCCATTGCGGCAGAAATGCAAATAGAGAAGCAAAAATATAATAATTAACAACACCCAGAAGTGTGACTTGCTGGTCATCTAAATCCCTCCTTTTGTTTACCTCTCTCGTATTCCAAAATGTTTGTGAGAAGAACGCTGATAGTAATCAGAGAAGCCAACGAGGACAAAGAACATTCTCCCTTTCTGAGCACAGAAATACCAGATAGGAGAGCTCCATTATGTCTGTGCATTTGCACAGATCTTCTCATGCAAACAGCCAATGCCAACATTTTTCTGAAGTTAGGCGGCGTTGCCAACTGTCACAACTGTATTAGGAAAATAACGATATTTGGTGTTCTTCTTAAAGCCCCAGTTCCTGGCGTCATGTCATTATGCAAGAATTGCAGCTTTCATTTCAGAAAAGTAAGTTCCTAGACCTCAGACGTACAGATACAAGCCTGGCAATTGACCTGAAAGTATCCTGGAGACTCAGAAACCAAAATGGAAATTTAAAAACAAAACAAAACCAAGTATTATTTTATGGTGAAATAATATTTTAAAGTCAATCAGATAATTTGTGGGCCTGACTCATGATTGCTCAATGTTCGAGTGACAGCGCTGAGAGGAGCTGATGTGTAAACATACATAATCATTTCCATTTACTGTGTGTGTAACTAGGACCATTTTAACAGAAGGGCTCATCAAATAACAGAAAAACCTATTAATCGAATAAAGTTATTTATGGCAGACAGCAACCTTGGCCACATGAGGAATGTGGACAATGCCTATAGAATAGAGCACCTTTGTCTACAGCCTGTGCCGTCTCTGTAGGTAGGAACTGCAGTTTTATACCCAGATACCATTCAATTATGTGTTATCCGCAGGCATAGTTTGACATCTCTATTTGGTGGGGCAGCTCCAGCCAGGAGAATGGGGCTGCGTGTCGGGGTAAATTCCACACATGGCCAAGGCTGGACCTGCCGTGGGGTCACTGCTGGCCCATGATGCCAGATGCCTGTCCCATTGTTTGTTCAGATCTCACGCAGGCCCCTAGGGGGGATTTAACCAGGGCCACGGGGGGCTCAGTGGATAGCTAGCATGGGGCAGGGGAGAGGGGCATGGGTGAGGCTTGTTATTTTCTTCACTGCCACTGGTGACGAGCTCCCCCTGCACCCTCCTGCACCTGGCTGGGTGGCAGGGGCTAGCCAGCAAAGGAAGATGAGGAACACCGCCTCGTGCTGCGTCTCCCTCCAGCCCCAAGCTGCACAGGAATGCCCACTTCCGGCTGGAGTCCTGCTGCTCCGAGCCCGAGCTGAGCCACAAGGATTGCAACCAAGAGAACATAAATGGGAGGTGGTGGTGAAGCACTGGATGGGGTACCTAGGGAGGTGGTGGAATCTCCTTCCTTAGAGGTTTTTAAGGCCCAGTTTGACAAAGCCCTGGCTAGAATGATTTAGTTGGGGTTGGTCCTGCTTTGAGCAGGGGGTTGGAGTAGATGACCTGAGGTCTCTTCCAATTCTCGTATTCTATGATTCTATGAAAAGAACCCTGGGACACAGACTAGAGCCCTTATCCTGCTGACACCTCAGAATCTGGACTCCCCCAGGCTCCATGGTGAGTGCTCCTGTGGGAGGGACTGTGGCCCCATAAAGCTCTGGGGCAGGGTGTCTTTGGGGCCATTACGGGATCAGGGCATGGTGCTGATCTTTCCATCCATTCAGCGTATCAGTCATGGACAAGTTGTGATGGGTGGTGGAGGGGATTGAGCTGGCTGTCCAGGCTTATGGAGCTCTCAGGCATTGAAGGAAGCGTTGAAAGCACCAAAATACAAGTTCATTCAGGGCCCCTGTCATAAACAGATAGTAGGAGTTAATAAAACAGGAGTACTTCATATCTCTTTAGACTGTAAAAGGTTAACAAGTTCAGTGAGCGTGGCTGTCATCTGACCAGAGGACCAATCAGGGGACAGGATACTTTCAAATCTGGAGGGAGGGAAGTTTCTGTGTGTGCTGTTAGTTTTTGGTTGTTGTTTACTCTGGGGGCTCAGAGGGACTAGACGTGCAACCAGGTTTCTCTCCAATCTCTCCGATTCAGGCTCTTATAACTTCAAAATTGTGAGTACTAGGTAGATAAGGCGAATTAGGCTTATGTTTGTTTTCTTTATTTGCAAATGTGGGTGTATTTGGCTGGAAGAGTCAGTGTGTATTTGGCTGGAGGGTTCAATGATTTTGCGACGGATTTTAAATATGTACTGTATACTAGGTCTGCGGAGGGTAATTCCAGTGTCTAGAGTGAAGACCCGAGGATGTAACGTATATCGCATGTGTAAATTTACCAAAAGTCATAGATTTTTACTGTTTTCCTTTCTTTAATTAAGATTTTTCCTTGTTAAAAGAACTGGATTTGTTTTTTTTTATTCTGGTGAGCCCAGGGGCCTGGATCTGAGTACACAGGGATTGTGTGGGGAGAAATGTAGGACGGGGATGACAGGTAATTATCTCTCTGGGTTAGAGATAACTTTCTCTCTCAGGGAAGTCTGAGGGGAGGGGGAAGTGTGGGGTGATGTGCAATTTTGCCTGCTGTGTTTAAGATCAAGGAGTTTGAGTCACAGGTGTATCTTCCAGGAACCCAGGAGGACCTGGGTGAGTAGGGCACGGTGGCGTCGAAAGGATTTACTTCTTGTGCTCAGAGATCCGAGGGACTGAGGCTTAGGGGGGTCACGGCCGGGCAAGGTTTTGGGGGAGACCAGATTACCAGGCACATGGATTCCTGGGTGGTGCATTCTTTTCCTAAGCGCACCTGACCATATATCTAAATTTATATGCAGCTAACGAGATGCTCAAGTGCAAGCTTGGAAACACTGACTTCAAGCCCGGTCCCACGCCTTGAGTGGTACAGATGCAGTGATAAGACGTACCATAGTGAGAGCCAGGTCCCTGCCACACGACCTAACAAGTCTACACAGTGAGAGAGAATGACACCCCTAATGGCTGATAAGTTAGGCCTGAGTATAGTGTGTGGCGGTTAACGCCTATATATGTGCCGGATTTTGTTATTTAACACATAGAACGACGAAGAGTTAGTGTGTGTAACACTCAACACACACACAAACTGGTCACCGTGAGAAGAGCTAGGAACAATACTGGATAATTAGGGCATAGAAATGTGTGATAAAGTCATTCAATGCCCCATCGCACAGACATAGCTTCCTCAACAGAGGTAAGTACATCTATCACCCAATTGTCAGTTTGTCACATATTACGCTGGTGACTTGGGGATCTCTTTCTGCCCTGCCACACCACGAACATGATACAGGTTCCTGCAGTCGCTTCTGGGAAGCCATACTTCGGCGTGTCTCCAGACTCAAGATACGTTCAGGCACAACACTGAACAGCGCACTGATCACACAAGCGTACCCCCACCCAACAGCACAAGAAGAGAACTCCACAGGGACTCCTCGGGAGGGGCCGGAAATGACAGTCTGACCCATATATTGAATGCTTCCCCAATGTGCCAGGCCAGAAAGGGAACAGAACAACACGCTTGCCTCTAACCTAAGCTCGTTCAGAACGCGCAATGCCATCCACGCCTAGGAAACCACCCTTATTATATCAAAGCTGGCTGAGTAAAGGAGCGTGCTTTGTCATCATGAACAGGTTCGCACTACCAAAGGAGCCTGCCAGACAACTCTCTCAAAACCAGATTGCTCACGAGCCACTACACCTCAGATCCACTGGAATCAGCACTAAGAAGAACGGGTGGCAACATATACTACTCAGACACTACCCAGTACCTCTATACTCGTGAAGGCGGGGACAAGAACCAGTACGCTCAAAGCCGGGCGACAAGCTCATTCTATCTAGGTACCCAAGATTCACAAGACCCAGGAATCCTGAGAGTGCTCATCATCAGTCGAGGGCAGTTGACTCTCACTCGAAGAACTGTCTAGCTATCGTGGTGTGCTACTTCCTGCTCAGACCCCTGTATGCACAGGTCATACTCCCAGCTATCTCCGTGAACACTGCTTTCCTGAGGAAAAGCTACTACTGCATCTGGTCGCTCGTCGCTAGGAGAGACACCATCCTAAGGCCAAATAGGGTGTGAGGGTCTCTACACAAACATCCCGCAACGAGATGGGGAGACGAAAAGATGTCAGGAACAGGTGTCCCTGATGATGGCACAGCACAACTGTGAGCTTGCTGAGCGGGGATGCCATTATAACTCTAACGAACAATCAAACTATTTCAAAATTTTTGAAATAAGCACATATAGATCTCCAGATACGGGAGTTATCACCGTTCTGACACCCGCATGCCCCACGTAATATGCTCGTAGATTTTTTGGCGGACATTCGTACTATCACTTTCCTTCCCGTGTTGCCGTCCCACTACGCGCTCCCTTTTCTACTTTCGTCAATTGTGTGTAGCCATCACTTCATTATCAGTGTGAAGTGTGTATATTTGGGATTTCTTGTACATAATCAGTCTCTCCAATGATCATAGGCTTCACATCCCACATCAAAACCTCCAGTCTTGAGACTAAATCCACCGAGGAGATCTCACAAGTGCATAACTATAGTGAATGGCCTACACAAATTAACACACCCCAGTGTTACAAAACGACGGAAGCTATGCCCTTGATGCCTAGCTTGCCATTACGGGCCACATTCACTCATGCATGAACTCCCAATTGTTCATAGTACAGTCTCAGCATGGATAGCTCCGAAATCTCGCATACTGCTCTAACTCGTCAGACAGGACCAACACCTGCACAAAGTGTCTCCTCATCAAGTATTCTCACAATCTACTATCAATCCGCTAGAGAATGGCTGCAAGTACGGGACTACTATGGAAAACAGAACAATCAAGCCAGACGGTCTCAGAATGGCTTACCACTCGTCATAGCACTAAACCCACAGAAACAACACCACCTCGGACTTGTCGAATGAGTCTCGTCTGTTCCAGCATAGCACACACTTTAATGGAGCATCAGCCCCCATTGACTGAGAAATTCCTCCGATACGCTCTGATTCATCAGGACTCGTGTGAACATATAGATACAATTACCCGACTGCTTTGCAGCCGGCTCTGAGGATGCAGGCCGCATGTTGTCCCATCGAACATAAAATGCCACCCTGAACATATCCCTCACCAGTAATCACCACTCTGCACATAGAACTCTAGCTCCTAATCACCGAGTGCATGGGTGAAGCCCGATCGCTTCTAGTGATGCCTACGTCTGGCCCATCCATCTACACCAGCGCCTACACATCAGCACAGACACTAAACCAGAATCAGTCACACTGTATCACCGGTGTCGATTTCACCTGTATGATCACCATGTACAAAATGATACTCTGCAGTGAATATGCTAGCAGTGCCCTTCTGGCATGTCGTTATCCTGTGCCAACTAGCATACAGTCTTACGGAAAAGGAGAAAAATGACCCACATCGAATAGTAGGGTATACGGATATACAAAAACCTTCCTGGAGCACCTTCGTACCCTCCTTCGTTGTCACACCACTCATGCTTCCATAAGACCTGTAAAGGTGGCGCTCTCCTGAGCAACCAAATCTCCAGGCCCCTACAAGATTAGACTGCGAACTTTAGCTTCATCTTGAAATGTTGCCACCACTCGTCAGGGTTGAACAAAGACTGAATGCGCTTCCACTACAGAACCAGTGTCTCCCTCCCTTGGTTTTCGCACACCTCAAGCATAAACAGGCTCATCCTCCGCTGATTAACTAACCTCAAATCTATGGCTTGCTTGCATAGAATACTCGTGCCCTGGGAAAATTTCGTACGACATGTATTCTGCTGCACTAGCTTGTGATGGCATGTCCCACGAAAGTCTAATTTGACTCCCAAAGGCTCTGAAGTCTTAATTTAACCTTGGCCTGCCTAGGGAATGTACTCTTTCGCGACTACATGCATGCTTCTCTAGACGGCAGGGTAGGAAATGGTGTTTGGTATTTGTAGGGCACATATATGTACTAAAGATTCTCAATGTGCTGCAAATAACGTTCTCGCTCTCAGTCGTATTAATAGGGAAGTCAATCGGCATGATACAGTAGTGAACAAGGGCGCACATGCACAGTTTGACTGATCTACTAACCTTTCCTCGTTTGTTTCCTCTGCACGCTGCCTCAATATAAAACTATGCCGTCCAGATCTCAGCCCGAGATGGAAGAACTCCACAAACACCTTTCTTCGCACTCACCTATTAAACTAAGTTCACCTCACGCCGTGCTCATGAAAGCTGTTGTTGCCGAGAAGAGGCGCTGCTTCCCTTATGGGCATCCATACTATGGATAACATTCAATCTGAGACTCTGGACACCAGAAAGTCACGTGCCTGCTTTTCCAGCTATAGCGCGGCTCCGTGACTGGTGAACCTCTACATGTTCGATAATCCTCTCTGCCTGCTTGCTAGCTTCTCCTCACCTATCCTAGTCCGGCTGTGTCATCCTGATCCTTGCTCTGACTCTGCGGTTTCTTTCTCGCACTAAAAAAGTCCTTGAGCGTTTTCAAGTCCCATAGTGTTCTGTGCTACCCTGAGTAAGTGTGGCTTGCTGGAGGGGGAACAGCCTGTCACTGCCACCCACATTGCTCTCGACCAGACGACCTATCAAGCAGGGCACTGTGCCCCACATTAGCTTGCCCCGTTCAATCTGCCGTAGAACGACCTCGACGACTCTGCTGTATAGAGGCTGGCGTTGCAGTAGTTCATGGCCCTTGCCCTCAGAACCAAGACATGCAATGGGCTCAATGGACCAGTCGATGTGGTGGCTGGACGTATCCTGTTCACAATCTTAGTCTTCAGAACATACAGAAGGAACCACCATAGCAGATCTATCATGCGCATTGTTTTTACAGGCTGTAGCATGCCAAGGGACAGATAAGCCGCTCATGGGGTCACTCGAACTTCAAAACACTGGACTCGATCTGGCCTAAGTTGTTAAAGGTCCATTCCTGGGTGAAGCCTCTGAGCAGCAATCCTCTCAATGGATTAGGTCAATATTCTGCAGTTTCCTACTTTACAGATCAGAGGTTGCTCTAATTACCCACCATCCTGCCTCACAAGACTCTGATTTGGACAGATTATGGTAAGCTATTTGAGTAGGTGATGTACCACTCTTCCGGTGATGCTAAAATGGTGGCCAGCTTCCTAACATTGGTACCGGCATAAGAACAAAACTGGTGCCAAGACGCCGTGCAGGCTTCCCTGGATGTTTCATTGAGGAGGCAGCACGGACCACAGCACACGCTATTGTGATGCACAGAGCATTTGGGCTTGTCGTCCCGAGCACCACAGCGGCTCGCACCTCTCGTGTAGCAAGAATGGATTAATTCCCTCTCTGCCAAATATACTGAGGCAGTAAGAAGTGTTGATTGAAATATGACTTCTCAAACCTTCTACAACACAAATGATTGAGGTATGAGTTGCTGCCAAAGCCTAAAATCGATGATATCGACACTCTCAAGGTACGGGTGTTGATTCCATTTACACAGCAAACGTGAGCCTTCACACCTTAGTACTAGCTTGTTATGTACATTTGCCGTTAGTCTTCTCCTCACATGTCGATGTACGAGTCGTCATGATACAGGATTGAAAAGACGGCCTTTACTCAACCTTTATGTGTAGCTGTTTGTTCTCTCAGCAAACACGATATCATGCTTGCTCATCATGCTATTCATTCCAGTAGAGTCAAGCGCTCTGGCGCCTAAGCGCTGCACGTTTTCGTCGGAAGCATTTTTCCCCCCACTGCTCTTCAGTATTTAACTACCCGGGGTCCTATGCGGCAGGCGCCACCCTGGCCGTGTGCCCTTTGCGCGCGCACCGAATACTCTAATATGCCTATCCGAATCCCGGCGCTCGCTTCACGGGCTTACTTGCCGAGATAACGTTGCAGGGGGAGGGAAGGAGCAGGAGTGGGGGCA
>NW_027424698.1:935-7844 GCF_003597395.2 Chelonoidis abingdonii
GAGGCTGAGGGAACTGGGATTGTTTAGTCTGCAGAAGAGAAAAATGAGGAGGGATTTGATAGCTGCTTTCAACTACCTGAAAGGGGGGTTCCAAAGAGGATGGAGCTCGGCTGTTCTCAGTGGTGGCAGATGACAGAACAAGGAGTAATTGTCTTAAGGTGCAGAGTGGGAAGTTTTGGTTGGATATTAGGAAACACTGTTTCACTAGGAGGATGGTGAAGCACTGGAATGGGTTACCTAGGGAGGTAGTGGAATCTCCTTCCTTAGAGGATTTTAAGGCCCGGCTTGACAAAGCCTTGGCTGGAATGTCTTAGTTGGTGTTGGTCCTGCTTTGAACAAAGGGTTGGACTAGATGACCTCCCGAGGCCCTTCCATCCCAGATATTCTATCATTCTATGATAGAAGAGGCCCTTGTAAGAAACATTTCACTTGTGGATCTGTGACAATGGAAAACTCATTGGAGGGTTTTGCAATGGAGCAAGGTTCCAAGCCCTCCTCCTGGGGTTGAACTGCCTCTGATGCTCTATCTGTGGCTTTGGGCAGCTCCACACTGGACATTAATTCTTCTGCCTCAATTGCTTCATCTGTGAACATGGGGTCAATAATAAATGCCTACTTCCCAGAAGGCTGCAAGACTCAAACAGCTAATGTTAATGATCTGCTTTGACAATAAAAGTGCTACATCATACTAACCATGATTGTTTTTATGGGAGAGGTGAATATGTTTTAGTGCAGTAACATCTACTTTTCAGGTTCCACTTCTCCATTCTCCAGATCTTTGTCCCTTGCGTTAGATGTTTATAACACTAAAGATACATTCATTTTCGATTTTCGGGCAATCTACAGATAGAGAATTGTTCGTTCTGCCTGTCTGAAGATTCAATGTTATGCACTGCTATTTATCAGGGCACAATGTCCTCTGACTGGCAGGATATACAGGGACATTAGTGACTAGTAGTGCAGGTTCAAAACGTAGACAAAAAATGAAAGTGAACATTTCTGAAAGCCTCCCACACCAACAACCTTTCCAGACAAATTACACTTGCATTTACCAAACCTTATAGCATAGATCAGGCCACACTGTCACAGATAAATGCAAGGTGGAACACATTGTTAATCATAAGTAGTTGGTACATATTCTAAGGCCTGGTCTACAGTACGCAATTATATCGGAATTAGCCATGTTATATCAAATTAAAACTAAATCCATCCACACAACCAACCACGTTTTGTTGACTTAAAGGGCTCTTAAAACCGATTTCTGTACTCCATCTCTGCAAGTGGAGTAGTGCTAAAACCAACATCGCTGTTCCGAAATTGAGGTACTGTGGACGCAATTCGATGGTATTGTCCTCCGGGAGCTATCCCAGAATGCTCCATTGTGACTGCTCTGGACAATACTTTCAACTCAGGTGCACTAGCCAGGTAATCAGGAAAAGCCCTGGGAACTTTTAAATTTCCTTTCATTTCCTGTTTGGCCAGCGTGGCAAGCTCATCAGCGCAGGTGACTGCGCAGAGCCCACCCTCATACGTGACCATGCAGAGTCCACCAGCACAAGTGACCATGCAGTCCCGGATTTGCAAACAAGCTCCTGCGTGGACTGAATGGCTGTATGGGGAATCTCATTGCCGTATGGGGAGAAGAATCTGTTTGGGCAGAATTCTGTTAAAAAACATGGAACGTAAACATATAAGCAAAAATCTCCAGGGGCATGACGGAAAGATGCTACTGCAGGGACACACAGCAGTACCATGTGAAAATCAAGAAGCTCAGGCAAACCTACCAAAAAATTAAAGAGGCAAACAATCGCTCTGGGTCACAACCCCATACGTGCCTCTTCTACAATGAGTTGCATGCAATTCTGGGGGTGGGAGAACGCCACCACTACCTCACCAGTGTCTGTGGAACCTGCAAGGGGGGACTCTCACAGAGCAGGGAGGATGATATTTTGGAGGAGAAGGAGGAGGACAATGCACAGGCACCAAGTGGTGAATCGGTTCTCCCCGGCAGCCAGGAACTGTTCATCACCCTGGAGCCAATTTCCTCCACACCCTCCCAAGGCGGCTCCCGGACTGTAACACCAGAGAAGGCCCTTCTGGTGAATGTACCTTTGTAAATATGATACAGGGTTTAAAACAAAGTATGTTTAATGATTCATTTGCCCTGAAGACTTGGGATGTATTCATGTCCAGTACAGTTACCAGAAAAGTCTGTTAACATGTCTGGGAATGGAGCAGGAATCCTCCAGGGACATCTCCATGAAGCTCTCCTGGAGGTACTCTGAAAGCTTTAGCAGAAGGTTTCTGGGTAGGGCTGCCTTATTCCATCCTTCACAGTAGGACACTTTACCCTGCCAGACCTGTAGCACGTAGTGTGGAATCATTGCAGAACAGAGCATAGCAGCGAAAGCTCCTGGGTTTTGGGCTGGGGGACCCTGCTGTGGGTCATAAGCTGAAGTTTCTGGCCATCTGCAAATTAGTCCATGAAGTAACTTGCACAAAATGCCAGGCCTGAAGCCGGTCACAGCTGGGCAGCTTTGTTCTGGCTTCAAGGGGCACCTGGGAATAGTTTCATTTTTTGCCTTCTCCCCAGAGCTGGGCGCAGTCTCCAGTCAGGGTCTCCCTGCTATCTAGAGGGGATCCCACCTCGCGGCTCCTACTCGCTATTCACCAGTTTCCCCAGCCCAGGGTCTCTCTCGCCCACTTAGCCACAGCATCGCCTGGAGGGGGCGCTCACTGGCAGCTGATTCCACAGGACACCTGGGTCCTTCCTGTCTGTTACAGCTGTCCCCCTGCAGCATTCCTTTTTCCCTTCTCCTTTCTGTTTGTCCTGTGTGGCCGCCCCTCCTGGCCATTGTGCTAACTAAAGTCACAGCCCTATTCATAGGGATGGCTTGTACAGACTAACTGGAGCCACTGCCTGCTAAGGGAGGGGGTTCTGCTTCTTGTGGTTCCTTTGTTCAGACCAGGGCTCGGTGTGGGGCGCTGCCCAAAATGCAACGACTGAATGCCAGCATTAAGCATATGAGTCATACCTGTGGCTCAGAACATGCCAGCATGCTATGCTTCACCTGGCTTTCCCTGTCTTCTCTCCCTTGTATCAAAGGAGCCAATAAAGTACTGGTCGGAAACTGCTGATTTGCCTTTAAAACCAGACTTTTCATGTCGACCAGAGAGATCCTTGCTTTGCCTGTCTGATCAGCTTAGGGTGTCTTTGGGGGGCCTCTCTCGTTAGTTGTATTTGAGACCCCCATTTTTAACTCCCTCCCAGAACAATAATTTGTGCTGAATCTCCGATATTGAAGGCGAATCGATTCCTTCTTTCATCCTTTCATGCTACTGCTGTTCCTGTTCTTGTTTGTCGCTGTCCTGGGATTCGTAGAGCTCTCCTCTTGCAAGTTCCTGCCTAGCTGCTGGCCTGTTTTCCCAAGCAGACACCAAGCAACTCCTTGTATCTATAATCTGTTTCTTGCTCCGCAGCCCTTCTGCTAAAATAAAATAAAAGAAGCTGTCTGCTGCTAAGGCTGTGCCTCCTGACTGTTCTCTGGCGTTGCCACTTGCAGCGCCACTGCTGGCCACCACTAGTTTTTAACCCCCCACCCCGGGGTGACCTGGACACACACTCTGCCCTCGTAACGTTCCCCCTCCCATCAAAGTCGCGCTAGTGTTAAGTGCATTATTAGAATCAGGTTTTAGTCATGATAAAGTTGTAATTTCATTTTGCATAGGCAAGTGGTTATTTAGGTTAAAGAATGTTTTGTATTGTGCCTCTGTAGTTAGGTTAAAAAAGTGTATGCTTGATGTTGTCTTTATTGCTATAGTGTGAATCTGGTTAAAGCTAGATGCATGATAAATTTGGCTGTGTTTGATAATATTGTTTAGAGTCTGTCTTCACCGCTGCCCTATCCCCCACACCCGAGCTTGCCTGTGCTCCCTGAAGTTAAATCTCCCTCTGCTCTCGTGTTGACACTTTGCAGCCTTGTCGCTCTCTGTGTTCCGAGTTTAAATCTCCTCTGCTCTCTGCTCACCTGTCCTCTTCCCATCCCAACCTCATCTCTCACCCTGCCTTTCTCTCTCTCTTAATCCTATCCTCCACGTTACCACAGCTTCTACTGCTGCCAAACTCATTGTATATCTCAGAAAGTTAGCATAAAAACCATTCGGTTACCTCTGTTATCTCTAGAACACCACATTTTACCAACCACCCACACAAGGTAAACACTTCTCCCCATAAGAGTTAGGATAAGTTACTAATTCAGAAACTGTTAGTTGAGAGATATATATAGAGATAAACACAAAATTAATAGAATTGTTTAGCTACCGTTACACTTTATCTTAGATGTCACATCTGGAGAATTACCCCGATAGATATATAGACACTGTATGTACCCGCTATTGAAACTATATTTTCTAAAGAACCTCCAATTGTCTACCTTAAAACCATACACTCACACTATTAGATTTCCACTGTTTTGATTTCTTATAACGCTTATCATTTTGGGCACAACCAGCAGTGCAGTAAGCTGTCAACAGATCCCGACTGCTGGCAGGTTTCCAGAGCGGCCGCTCACCAGGGTCCCCCTTGGAAAAGAGAGAGACATCAGAGAGAGAGAGAGAAACCCCACACCTGGTACTGTCTTTTCTAGTCCCCAGATTGGCACTTGCTGGGGCTGACTGAATCCACGTTCTGGAGGGCCCGGTTCGCCCGAGATAAGGGAGAGAGAAGATAACCTGCCCATTTGTGCTCTTCCAAAAGAAGACAGGGTGAGTTACCTGTACGCGGCGTCGTGAGGAACTGAGCGTACCAAAAAAACAAAAAACCAACAAAAAAAAAAAAAAAACAAAAAACCAGAAACACACCACACACCATAACACACCCGTCGCGCGGGGGCCACAAAAAAAAAACAAAAAAAGCTGGTCAGTCACGCGGGCAGCACCTTGGGCTTTCCGGGAGGATCCCTTGGCTGGGACGCTCTGTGAGCACCGGAGCAGGGACTCGCCTTTATAGGGGCTGCTCCGCACTTTTCACTTTCCCAGTCAGCCTCTGCTATCCATTGCCAGACCGAAGCCGCCAGCTATGGTCCAGAGCGTGGTGCCAGGGGGAGTCCCCGGTCCTTAAGTGGATGTACTGGCTTCGTCCCTCTCGGCTTCCCAGTTCCACACAGGTTTCAAGGAAATTGCGGAGCCCGTGGGACCATGTCATCTGCCCTGGGTGTGACCTGGGCTGGGGGAGGACGAAACGGGAAGGGGGCTTGTGGATCCAGCCTGCAGCTCCCGATCCCTGGGATTGAACCTCTATGCGGAGAGCAGATGCACAGCTTAAACCACTAGCAAGGAGGCTGAGCCCTGTCCGATCCCAGTACTATCATGTGTGGGTAGTCCCCGCGGCTAACCCATAATAAACTAACAGCAGGGAGTTTGGACTATCTTTTGGACATATTTTGGACATATCAAAACTCCGGAATTGCGCTGGCTGATCGTGTTGCACCTTCTGGACGCCGTGATGGAGAAGATGGGGAGGAGGCTACAGTGCCGGGAGAGGCGGCGATCTGCCCAGTGTTGACAAGGACCCCTGAGCCAGCCAGGACCCTGAGCTGGGAGCTGGCTGGATGGGACCCCCCCTTTCTGGGCTGATTGCAATAAAGAGCTTTAGGAGGTGGAGTCCTTCAGTGAGGATGGGGGATTCACCCTCATGCTCGAAGACCCACCACCTGGGGCAAATTGCCCCTCTTGCCCCCCCTCTGGGCGGCCCAGACTAAGAGGCTGGTTGTGGGTGTTCCCAACCTCACAACACACTTCAGTAACACACACATAGCAATGTTTCACAGCTCCCCATACAATGCTAGCATATACAATCCAACAGGGTATTAATGTTCAACAGATCGAGCCTTTTAAAATGATACCTCACAGAGCAGACTTTGTACACAGCACACCTGTAGCGAGGCGGCGCGGCCTCTCTCCGAACTGCAGGGCAAGGGACAACTACATTCCCCCTGGTGGGCGGAGCTAAATCTGCTCCACCTTCCTCAGTCCCGGAGCGGGACAGGAGATATAAAAGGAGAGCCCTGGAGCTCAGTGCTGAAGCTGTTAGGGTTTTGGGCTGGGACCTGGTAGCGTAGGGTGGGCCTGGGTTCCCCTACCCCTCTGCCACTGACCTCACCCCTGCGGTGAGGGCTGAACACCCCTAAACGCCTGTGCTGTGTTGTTGACTTACGCCAGCCAGAAGGCTGTGGGCTCAAGACTGTTTGTGGCTCTCACCTGCCCAGAGTGCCAGAGCTTCCCCATAGACTATTGAGTATTGTCCGCCTGTAGTGAGGCGGAGTGGCCTCCCTCCCCACTCCAGAGTGAGGCACCACTATAATATCAACATTATATGACAGTGGTGAATATGGGGGCTCTACGGTGCTACTTTGAGGTACAGAGTGTTATAAAGCCCAAAACTCATGTTTGAATCTAGAGCAGAGTTTTTGAGAGATGCCCAGTCCGAATGGACAGACTCCGAGGGCTGGAGACTCTGCCTTGTCGCTGAGGTAGTCATTCCCAGGGTTAATTCCCCTCTCGGGGGAAAATCTGCCCCTCATTTCCAGTCTGAATTTGTCTGACCTCATCCCCCAGCCGTCGGCTCTCGCTCTGCCCTTGTCTCTGGGTTATGTTAGGGGGTTTATTCCTTCACCCTCTCACTTCCCTGGTCCTTCTCGCATGAACAGAGAGCAACAATACCCGAAGTCCAAAGGCGCAAACAATTTGATGTTTATTGGGGTGAACTTCCAGCAAGCATGATTCCAGTTTCCTTCCTTAGTGTCCCGCTTCCCAGCTTGTTAACACACAGAGCCTTGCCTGGTGTCCTGTCCTGTTGCCATCCTTGTCCGCATTTACCCTTTTAGTAAGCAATGATTTTAAATTCTCCAT
>NW_027424699.1:0-6994 GCF_003597395.2 Chelonoidis abingdonii
CCATGCTCCCTAATCCACCTTGTGGGGGTCTCACTAACCCCACACATGTACACCAGAGCAGTAAAGCTAAATGGGGTAGAGACCATGGCACTGGTTGATTCGGGGAGTGCTATCACACTTGTCTCGGGGAAGCTTGTGAAGTGTAGTCAGCTGCTGTGGGCTAAGCATAGGGGGATAACATGTCCATGGGACAGTTGGTTATTACCCCACCATTCCAGTAAAACTCGAGATTCAGGGGAACACTACTGAGGTAGCAGCAGGTGTAGTCCCTAAACTCCCATACCCGGTGCTCATAGGGAGGGACTTCCCAGGGTTTGGAAACTTAATCCCAGTAGGAGGACTGGAGGAAAAGGGGAACCCTGAAGTTAGTGAGGCCTCCACAGTAGACTGTCAACCCCTAGTCTTCTCTGAAATATCCCCAGATTTATTTTCCATTCCCAGACAGGGTAGAAAATCAAAAAGGGAAAGGAAGGCAGCTAAAGCCTTGGGAACCCGAATACTGACTCAAAGCCAGAGAGTAGCTCTCGTAGGTAGGCGGACTCGAGCAGCTGAAGAGGAGGGAGAAGCACCTGAGTCTGACCCCCACCCTAATGCTTCTGAACCAGTAGAGGCAACAGAGACTGGGCCCCTAGATCTTGGGCAGATTAGCCCCAGGAGAGGAAATTTTGGACGGGACCTGGCCGAAGACCCAAGGTACGACAACATTAGGAAGGAGGTGATTGAAATAGTTGGGGTCCCCATGGAAGGGAAAACCCGGGGACCAGGACCCTACTTCATAATGAAGAAGAATCTCTTATATCGGGTTGCACCAGTACAGGGGCGGAAGGTACAGCAGATCCTAGTACCTCAAAAACACCAGAACGCTGTATTAAATCTTGCTCATAGTCATCTTTTTGGGGGGCATTTGGGGGTAAAGACGACCCTGGCACGAGTCCTATGACGGTTCTTCTGGCCCGGAGTGTAGGAAGAAGTGTGGAGGTACTGTGCATCCTGCCCAGAGTGCCAGCTGCACAGTTCCCATCCCCACCTGAGGGCACTTTAGTACCCCTTCCGATCATAGAGGTCCCCTTTGAGTGAATAGCCATGGACCTAGTGGGACCCCTGGAGAAGACAGCTCGGGGCCACCAATGTATACTTGTTGTTTTGGACTATGCTACTCGCTACCCAGAAGCCATCCCCCTGTGGAACACAGCTTCTAAAACGATAGCCAAAGAGCTGGTGAAGATCTTTGCCCTAGTGGGGCTACCAAAGGAGATATTAACAAACCAAGGAACTCCATTTATGTCAAAACTAATGAAGGACCTCTGTACGCTGCTCCATATACATACCCGGAGAACTTCAGTCTACCATCCACAGACTGATGGATTGGTAGAAAGGTTTAACCCAACCCTCAAGGCTATGATACGGAAGGTGGTAAGTCGGGATGGGAAGGATTGGGACACCCTACTGCCCTACCTTATTTTCGCTATCCGGGAGATACCTCAGGCCTCAACTGGGTTTTCTCCCTTTGAGTTATTATACAGGCATCACCCTGTGGCATACTAGATATCGGCAAAGAGATTTGGGAAGAGGAACCCAATGAGGGGAGAAATATAATAGAACATGTAATACAGATGCGAGACCGGATAGCCCGTGTCACCCGTATTGTACGGGAACATTTGGAAAAGGCACAGGAAGCCCAGATAACCTATTACAATATCCAGGCAAAAGTCCGACAGTTCCAACCAGGGGATCAGGTGATGGTGTTCGTACCCACAGCAGAAAGCAAGCTTCTGGCCCAATGGCAAGGGCCCTATGAGGTGGTGGAACCCGTGGGGAAGTAACGTACAAGGTGCGGCAGCCAGGACACCGAAAACAAGAACAAATTTATCACATCAACTTTCTGAAACCCTGGCATGCACAAGAGGCATGAATAACTGTCCAAAAATACCTAATCCAGGAAAACAAGCCTTCCAAACAGATGAAAGTGTCTCCCGATTTAACACCAGACCAGAAGAATGAGGTGTCTCAGATGATCTTCCGGAACCAAGATGTATTCTCAACAAAACTGGGTCGAACAATCGAGACATATCACCACATCGTCACGAACCCTGGGGCCAGAATAACAATAAGGCCCTATTGGGTGCCAGCAGCCAAAAGGGAGGAAATAAAAGCAGAAGTAAAAAAAAATGCTGGAGTTGGGGATCATTGAAGAATCTCACAGTAAGTGGTCCAGTCCAATCGTGCTGGTGCCCAAACCTGATGGCACCACAAGGTTTTGCAACAACTTCCAGCGACTAAATGAAGTATCCCAGTTTGACGTGTACCCCATACCTCGCATAGATGAGCTAGTGGACCGTCTGGGTAATGCCCGGTATTTGACTACTCTAGACTTGACAAAGGGGTACTGGCAGATTCCCCTTGCGGAAGACGCAAAGGAAAAGACTGCATTCTCTACACCAGAGGGTCTTTTTCAATATACTGTCCTCCCTTTTGTACTACATGGGGCCCTGGCTACTTTCCAGCGCCTCATGGACAAGCTATTACGCCTGCATAACAGTTATGCTGCTGCCTACTTGGACGATGTGATGATTCATATCCCAGACTGGGAAACTCACCTAGAGAAGGTGGAGGCGGTCCTTGATACCTTCAGGCGAGCTGGCCTTACAGCAAACCCTGCCAAGTGCGCTGTAGGGTTCATGGAGGCCAAATATCTTGGCTACATTATGGGAAAAGGTCTGGTAAAACTCCAAGTGAACAAGTTGGAGGCCATCCAAAACTGGCCCCAACCACGTCGCAAGAAACAAGTCCGGGCATTCCTAGGTGTAATGGGGTATTACCAACAATTTATCTCCCACTTTGCCACAAGGGCAAGCCCCCTGAGAGACCTAGTAAAAGCCCGTGGACCTGATCTGGTAAGATGGTCTGACGCAGCAGAGGAAGCATTCACAGACGTAAGGACTGCCCTCTGCAGTAACCCTGTACTGATAGCCCCTGATTTCAACTAGGAATTTATCCTGCAGACAGATGAATCGGAATTAGGGTTGGGGGCCGTTCTATTACAGATGGTCGGGGAGGAGGAACACCCAATTCTCTACTTCAATAGGAAACTCCAGTGTAGATGCCCCCAACTGTCTAAACTATGAATTATTCACTCTGGCCGCTCTTTCCATCAGTCGGCCGGTTTTAACTTGGTAGATTAGAATTAGATTAGAATAGATTATCAGCATTCCATTGTAATGCAGAAACAAACTGGATAGAGGTAATGTAAAGTGGGTTCGTAACTGGTTGGAAAACCTTTCCCAGAGAATAATCATCAGTGCGTACTCAAACTGGAAGAGCATATTGAGTGAGGCTCCACAGAGATAGGTCCTTGGGTGGATTCCATTCAATATCTTCATCAATGATTTAGATACTGGCATAGAGAGTACACTTATAAAGTTTGATGTAGATGAGGGGATTGACCAGGGGAGTCAAGATAGTGTAGAAGAAAGATAAAATTTTCTTGAAATCTCTCTGTGTGCTGGTTGTGGGGAACATATAGACAATCAGTAGAGTTCCATAATACATGGTCACCACAATGAGGTGGGAGGAGCAGGTAGAAAAGGCCTTTTGCTTCCCAATGGTGGAAGGGATTCTCAGGATGGTTGAAATGATGCAGATGTAGGACATCAAGGTAAGTAGGAAGGGGACCAGTAAGAAAATCAAGCTGAGAGTGAAAGCCAATGTTTCCATCAGCTGAGGATCATTACAGGAGAGGTTTATCACGGGGATAGGATCACAAAAGAAATGGTCAATACCATTAGGACCACAGAAAGCTAATTGGGATATCGGCAATGTTATTATGCCACTACATAAGAAGCCACCTATCCAAGAGCCACCTATAAACTGGAGGCAAGACCTGCCGCTCATATGGGCAGCATAGTGCATTGGATTGCATATAGCTAAATACCGATCATATGACATCACCGATAAGAGAAGGCATTCTGTTGCAAACAGGGAAGCAAAGAAATAATATTGTGTGAGACACCCACTAAATGAAATTGTTCTGTCCCCACTCAGGAGACTGGCCAGCATGCTGCGCAGGATGGCTGAAGTGTAGCAGGTCTCCAGGCAGGACAAGTTCACAAGGAAGAAATACATGGGGGTGTGAAGGTGACAATCAGCCACAACAAGCACCACGATGAGGATGTTCCCAGACATGGTTACAATGTAGATCACGAGAAACAGCAGGAAAAGAAGAATTTGCAGTTCAGGGAGAGTGCTGAATCCCAGGAGGATGAATTCTGTGATGGACGTTTGATTTCTCTGTTCTGGGTTCATCACAGGTTGTGTCTATGGGAAAGAAATTCACTCTGGGATATAAATGAAGAATATACATTCAATAAAACGTCAGCATTGTTTTCATTGTCCCCCTAGCTGACTATTGAAATAATAGCTGAGTAGAAAGTAGAGGCTAGGGGATGGGAAATGGGGAAAATGCCATCTCACTTGACACCTGGGATAAATTTCATATATGATCAGACTGCAGGTTAAACAAAACATTAATCTCTCTGGAAACCTGTGTAGTAACTTGACAAATCACACCAAGCACCAACGTACTGTGGTGATGGGGCTCATGTACAACAGTACAGAAACACAGATATTGGTTCAAATAGTCATGCATTTCACTTCCTGGTCTATCAAAGCAGAACAGTGTCCTTGGACAGGTTGGAGTTCCACTGCTGAAAGGAGTCAGGATTTTATATTTTAGGGGAAGCCACAACAAAGAAATAAACCAAGTAAATAAGGCTGGGAATTGCAACAGTTGGGCAGCCAACTGCAAGTGAATTGCAGTGGAAATGGCCAGCCTAATTATAACCACCCTTTGAAAGTTATTATCCTAAATGGACAAATAGCTGTCCTTCCCTAGAACAACATTTCATTATCTTGCAGTGGGTCACTCTACACAGAGACCCAATCTTCATTAAAAAGAAACAAAAACAAACAAACATCCAGCTAGAAACCACCATTTTAGGTAGAAATGTATCCTCTATGACAAGAAAAAACTTTCCTTACCAATTTCTAATTTTATACAATGTGCTATTTTCATATTATGATAGTGGTGGGGAACCCAAATTTCCATTTAATTGACTATTCCATGATTTCAAATGTTGGTTTTCATTCCAATTTCATATTTTTAAAAATATATTTATGTATTTTTAATTTTATTTCTTGACTATTTTTATTTTGTATTACTTATGATACTTTCAATATTTACTGTATTTTATTTGAATCCTATTTTATAAGTTAAATGTATTTTATACTAGTTTATTTTTATATTTTATTTCATTTGATATTATTTTATAAAATATGTACAATAACTTTTTTCCTAAACAAAATTTTGCAGAAATTGAAATGTACCCATGGGACATTTTGATCTCAATGAATTGACATTTTCTCATGCAAAAATAGTCCATTAGAAATTTTTTTTGCTCTATTTCTTATCCTTTTCTTCTTTAACATTGGTGAATAATATTAATTCTTTCTCTCTTCCCCTCTTTTTATTAGTCATGGCAGATGAGAGAGCCACAATCACTCTTGCTATTACTAATCCTTAGAGAAAAAAGGTGGGTGAGGTAATATCTTTTATTGGACCAAGTTACTAATCTTTATTAATTGCTAAGTAAGGACCTGCACAGAGCTATGCACAGAGTTAATTTTACAAACCGGGAATAATTCTGTTCAGTCTGAGCCTTCTCTCTCTGAAGTCAAAGATAAAATCTCCACTGACTTCAAAGTTGGGATCCATTGATTTCAATGGGATTTGAACTGGTAACGCCTTGAGCCTTCTTTGACACTTATAGCTCGGCTCGGCAGGATTCGATTTCAATCGATAGATGTTGGTAAATGTCGATATCAGCCGAGACACTGAAATCAACAACAGGAAAGATCGGTAACAGTCGGCATTAGTGCAACCTCCCCCCATGCTTTGCACTTCAGGGTTGGGTGTCATGAGCCCCATGGCTGTGCAAGAGCCCTCTGCACCCTCGCAGATCTGGCCATGGAACTCTGCTCTACTGGGCCAGAGCAGTTGCCTTCTCTGCCCCTTTCACCCTGGTGTCTTGGACCCCTCAGCCAGTAGGGAGCGAACAGTATCCCTGCTGTCACTGCTGGGGGCCCCTCTCAGCCCCACTGCCCTAACTCTGAACCTAACCTACCACCACTGAATTTCCTGCAACTGTCAAAATTCAAATTGTTAAATATCAGGAATAATCATAAAGATTAAAATCCCAATATTAGTCATCAAAAGGGCAAAAGAAAAATAAATTCTGCTAAGCCTACTTAGAGCCAATGTCTGCACCCCGAGCGCTGAGCACAGCAGCAAATATCAGCTCTGTTTTACCAACCTCATCTCATTAATGTCTTCAACATCCCAGTGAGGTGGGAGCTGCCATTAAGAGTACAATCCTGTATGTAGTATGGTGAGAAGCTCAAAGCTTGATGGAACGATGCTCCAGTGTTTGAAGAGCTCGCTTTGTACTTGGGAGCTGTTGGTTTAATTCTCTGCTGCATCACAAACTACTTGTGTGATTTTCATGCTGGATTTCCAAAGGCCAGTAGATAGCTAAAAATGCACATTGGAGCCTGAGTAGGGGCGGTACCTAACGCCCATCGATTTGAAATCCTACTATGGGTGCCTGTGTCTTTAGGTTCTGAAACATCTCTATAAATCTGTCCCTCTGGGTGTCAGGTCCCCATCTGTAAAGCTGGGATAATAGCACCTCATGGTGTGTTGGGAGGACAGATACATTAAAGACAGTGATGTATCAGAGGGGTAGCTGTGTTAGTCTGGATCTGTAAAAGCAGCAGAGAATCCTGTGGCACCTTGTAGACTAACAGACGTTTTGGAGCATGAGCTTTCGTGGTGAAATTTCCACTACATGCATCTGACGAAGTGGGTATTCACCCACGAAAGCTCATGCTCCAAAACGTCTGTTAGTCTACAAGGTGCCACAGGATTCTCTGCTGCTTT
>NW_027424700.1:0-15892 GCF_003597395.2 Chelonoidis abingdonii
AAATATTAGGTGGAGCTGATAGTAACATCTTTTATTAATTTTGCCCGATTCTCTGAATGATAAAATACCATTTCTAACTGCTTGTAACTTTGTTAGACTTTAACCACTTGGATTGAAATTTTCCATGTCTGGTGTCTGCCTCAGCATCATTTTTTGTTTTGTTTTGAAAAGTTTAAGCTGAAACGGTTTTGCTGTTCCGGAGACTGATGTTTGAGTAAAATATTCTGTTTTGTCGATGCTAAGTAGTTGTTAGAGCTGTTTTGTTGAGAACCTCTAGCACTTCCCTGGTTTGGAACAGGGACTCAACATTTGGCTGTTGTGTCCACCTGGTGTCAAAGATTCACCTTTTGCTGTCCTCAGAAAAATGCACCCAAATTTGGCCATGTTATAAACCTATGAAAGTACAGATTTGGAGCTTGGTTATTTTCTGAAGATTCAATCTGTACTGAACATGCTCAAGCCCAAGGTGGCCGGGACTGAGCAGAACTTTCCTTGCAGTTGTCTCTCTTGGTCCCTAGGGGCAACACTCATGCCAGGCACTGAAACTGTGGGTATGTCTACATAAGAGTTGGAAACTTATATATTCTAGCATGAAGAAACATATTTTAGCTTTAGCTCCAATCGAATTAGCACATTAAAAATAGGAGTACTGCTGTGGTGATGCAAGTGGCTAGCCACCTCAGTACACACCTATGATCTTTGACAGGATCATATGCGGGGAGGCTAGCTCTCCCACAGCTCAAGTGGCCACAGATACATTTTTATTTTTAGTGCTGAGAGGTGGGAATAAGAATGGCTATGGGGTTGAGTTAAGGAAGAACAGGGTTGGGCAGAGGGGTTGGGGACTATTATCATTACTTTATTACAAAAAGGTATGCTCATTTCTACACAGAAGACAAAGAAATGCCTGGTACCTGTCCCAAAGAGTTAACAATCTAACTTTTAGAAATGAAACAACTAGGGCTGCCAATTTTCCACTGGAACAACACCAAACAGCCTTGCCTTGACCAATGTCCCACTCCTCCTCCAAGGCCCCTCACATAGCTTATTCTCCCCACCTTCACTCACTCATTTTCACTGGGCTGGCTCAGGGGGTTGGGGTGCAGAAAGGGGTGTGGGAGGGAGTGTAGGCTTTGGGGTGGTGCAGGGATGAGGGTTTTGGGGTGCAGGAGTGTGCTCTAGCCTGGGACCAAGGGGTTCAGAGGGCAGTTGGGTGGTTAGGACTGGGGCAGGGGTTTGGGGCCCAGGAGGCATTCTGGGGTGGAAGCTTTGGGCGGCACTTACCTCAAGCAGCAGCATGTCCCCCCTCAGGTTCCTACATGGAGGTGAAGCCAGGCAGCTCTGCGCCCTGCCCTGTCTGTAGACACCACCCCCGCAGCTCCCATTGGCCATGGTTCTCGGCCAGTGGGAGCTGTGGGAACAGCGCTTGGGGCTGGGACAGTATGCAGAGCCCCCTGGATGCCCCTATGCATAGGGGCCTGAGGGGGCCATGCTGTCTGCTTCCCAGGAACAGCACCAAGGCTAGCAGGGAGACTGCCAGTCCTGCTGCGCAGCACTGCCAACTCGACAGTTAACAGCCCAGTCAGTGGTGCTGACCAAAGCTGCCAGGATCTCCTTTAACCAGGTGTCCAGTTTTTGACCAGAACACCTGGTCACCGTACTTACAACAAGCAGGGGTGGGTGAAGAACTTTGAAGATCAATGCAATATGATCACACAGTTGCTCAGGTCAGAAATGTGCATTGTCATGACAAGTCACCTGCTAGGACTGGTATTTTTGTTTTCATTTCAGGCAGATGATAGTAATATGTCTACAAGTATTTTAACAAGTAGATCAATAGAACATGATCGTTCCTTACTGATAGAAGTACATGTTGGAGGAGGTGACCAGCCATTCTTTGTGCATGTAACTCTGGCTTCCAGTTTATGAGGAGAACACACATATGAAATTTCATCACCTTCTTTGTAGGTGTTCCAATAGCTAGACAGAAATCTACCATTTTCCAAATAACCAGGAGAACACTTTTCTAAAGGAAAAAAAAAAAATATTACATTCAGTTAGCAAATGGAAGTCAGAGATTTAACGAAGAAAAAACAAAACAAACCACCCTTTCAAAACTAGCTATTTGAAAAAAATATTTCAAATAAGATCTTCTTGCTGCATAGTATGTAGTACTTTATATTGAAAAGATCTTTATTTTCAAATATGAATCAAAGCGCTTGATTTTTCCACCGGCCTGAAATTTGTTATATCAACTGTGCACAAGTGTAAACAATTACACAAGATGTAAGGCAGTAAAGAATTGGGTCACATGGGCCAGATTCTCAATTGGTGCAAAACAGCAAGCTCCATCAACCTCAATGGAACTACACCGATTTACACCAGCCAAAAAATCTTGCCCAATATGTTTAAGTAGTGGTGTCTGTACAGATTCATTTACAGCATTAGCCTTCAGAAGATGTTATCAATCATATTATTCCCTCAAGTAATTTTATGTATAGATGTCACTATGATGCTCATTGAATCTGATTATTAAAACAAAAAGCATCTTTACAGAATCCTAACAACATAGGTACTGAAACACCAACATGGAGGGACATAGATACCATTCTGTTGATTGGGTTTATGTTCAGGCTCAGGCACTAACTGAAAAGTTCCATTAATCCAAAATAAAAACCAAAGTCATGTGTAATGGAACTGTTTAAATCATGCCATTGTAATGGCAATCACATCATCAGCCCTGCATAAACTAGGTGACAGGAGAGGGCCAACAGCCAAAGGAAGCATCTGTTACTTTCCTTCTCCCCATGCTCAGTCACTGGACTAGTGTGATGAAGTGTAAAGGTAACTGAGTTAAGCCTTCCAAACAAAATTCACAATGTTTGTTTCATGCAGCAGATTGAAATATATTATTCAGACAGGTTTGGGCTCTTGTTAGGGTTGCCAATTTTGGTTGGACGTAGTCCTGGAGGATTCATCAGATGACATACTCTTCAATTAAAAATTAATTCCTGGAGACTTATTTATTTCCCTTCCCAATATTATCTAGCAGCATAACACGGTGCTCTTGGCCAGTGGCATTTTTTCCTTTCCTCGGAACTCTCTGAGAGATCTACCATTTCCCACTCATTAGTTATCACTTATGGATGAAACCCCAAATCTGGTGAACTCAATGGTATTTTGTCACTGATTTAAGTGGAAGCAGGATTTCCCCGCAAGGTCTTAAGGTAAATTACTGTGGATTCCATTACCAATAGCTTAGACTAAGCCAGGAGTTTTGCTACAGAGCAACACAGTTTGCTCCCTCCTGCCAAGGGTTAAAGATGCTGCCTTCACAGCTCACTAAGCCTCTGATAGCTTAGGAGCAAAGAACAAGGTTTGGTATCAAAATTCTGATTCCCTGAATATTTTTTTTAACATTTTTTTCCACGCACTTCCATGAGCTGTGAATGCTAGGAAAGACTCAGCTGTAATCTGTATATAGATATTTTTACTGTGGCAGTGCAACCTCTGCAAGCCCAAATCTCTTGCTACTAACCTGAAGGTTCTTTGCTATGGACTCTGTAGACCAGGGATTGGCTGATCGGGGCTCCCATTGGCCACAGTTCACTGCTCCAGGCTAATGGAGGCTGTTGGAAGCGGCACCCAGCACATCTCTCAGCCCATGCCAGTTCTACAGCCCCCAGTGGGAGTCCCGAACGGCCAAACCTGCGCAAGTGACAGGTAAACAAACCAGCCTGGCCCACCTGGGTGCTTACCCTGGTGGGCCCGCGCTAAAGACTGCCGATCCCTAGAGTAGACGGACCTTTTGAGGGGCCATGAAAACAGCTAGTCAGACAAGAAGACATTTGCAGGTGCTTCATGAAAAACTCTGCATAATAGATGGATAAGACTCAGATTATAGTTCTCTTCAACTGGCATTCAAAGTTTTCCATTTAAATAGAAAGAATCTGGCTTTGTAAAATGTTTTGTGCACAAATCTGAGGAAGCCTGGGCATTAACTAAAGACTTTGTGGACTCTTAGGATTCTCTGCCTCTCCAGCTCTGCTCCCCAACCTCTCATTACCCCAGTTAGTTACCCCTCCTGCCAGAACTACCCAGACTATATACATCATTTGTGTGTGTGTTTCAAAAAGTTGATAGAAAATATTTGACCTGGTAGAGTAAGGGTATGCAAGGAGTGGGGGAACAAAATTTCTTTTGTTTCAGATTATAATAGCATATTCAACACTTCCCAATGCCCCTAATGGCCTTTCCCAACCCTTCGGGGAGGGTCATGACCCTGTGGTTGAGAAATCCTGGCCTAGTAGTTTGGGCACAGAAGATGGACCGGAGAGTGGGCAGTAAGGGGGATGCAGCCCCAATCCTCTGCTTTCCTGTGGGGCTGTCAATCCTTAAAATATACATTATAAAAGGGAGATTTTGATCATAACTTGTGCTAATACTATAAAGAAAAGAACAAAAAAAAACCTAATGTATGCATCCTGCTAATATTGATTTTGTCTCAATTCCTTAAGCTTTCACAGTTAAAGTTTAATTAATGTTTTTAGACTTTGAATTGTTGGTAATAAGGGTGTGAATTGGCGGTATTAATTGCCATTGGGAGATAATGACACAACTGCAGTCTTGTTTTAACCTTGCTTAAACACAACACAAACTTTGCCTCTCTACAAAGAAAAAGGGCACTACAGCTATCTAAACTGCTACATGCCACATACTAACCCACAGAATCCCCTACCAGCACTACAAAAAAAGGATTCTGCGTGGACTCCTCCTGAAGGTCAAAACAACAGACTGGACTTTCTACATAGATTGCTTCCGTCAACGTGCAAAGGCTGAAATTGTGGAAAAGCAACATCACTTGCCCATAACCTCAGCCATGCTGAACACAATGCCATCTACAGCCTCAGGAACAACTCTGACATCATAATAAAAAAGGCTGACAAAGGAGGTGCTGTCATCATCATGAATAAATTGGAATATGAACAAGAGGCTGCTAGACAGCTCTCTAACACCAACATTCTACAGGCCATTATCCTCTGATCCCACTGAGGATTACCTAAAGAAACTACACCATCTGCTAAAAAAACTCCCTGACAAAGCACAGGAACAAATCTGTACAGACACATGCCTAGAACCCCGACCAGGGGTATTCTATTTGCTACCCAAGATCCATAAACTGGAAATCCTGGACACCCCCATCATCTCAGGCATTGGCACCCTAACATCAGGATTGTCTGGCTATGTGGACTCTCTCCTCAGGCCCTATGCTACCAGCACTCCCAGCTATCTTCGAGACACCACTGACTTCCTGAGGAAACTACAATCCATCGGTGATCTTCCAGAAAACACCATCCTGGCCACTATGGATGTAGAAGCCCTCTACACCAATATTCCACACAAAGATGGACTACAAGCTATCAGGAACAGTATCCCCGATAATGTCACAGCAAACCTGGTGGCTGAACTTTGTGACTTTGTCCTCACCCACAACTATTTCACATTTGGGGACAATATATACCTTCAAGTCAGCGGCACTGCTATGGGTACCCGCATGGCCCCACAGTATGCCAACATTTTTATGGCTGACTTAGAACAACACTTCCTTAGCTCTCATCCCTAATGCCCCTACTCTACTTGCGCTACATTGATGACATCTTCATCATCTGGACCCATGGAAAAGAAGCCCTTGAGGAATTCCACCATGATTTCAACAATTTCCATCCCACCATCAAACCTCAGCCTAGACCAATCCACACAAGCGGTCCATTTCCTGGACACTACTGTGCTAATAAGCGATGGTCACATAAACACCACCCTATACCAGGAAACCTACTGACCGCTATACTTACCTACATGCCTCCAGCTTCCATCCAGGACACACCACATGATCCATTGTCTACAGCCAAGCTCTAAGATACAACCGCATTTGCTCCAATCCCTCAGACAGAGACAAGCACCTACAAGATCTCTATCAAGCATTCTTAAAACTACAATACCCACCTGCTGAAGTGAAAAAACAGATTGACAGAGCCAGAAGAGTACCCAGAAGTCACCTACTACAAGACAGGCCCAACAAAGAAAATAACAGAACACCACTAGCTGTCACCTTCAGCCCCAACTAAAACCTCTCCAGCGCATCATCAAAGATCTACAACCTATCCTGAAAGATGATCCCTCACTCTCACAGATCTTGGAGAGACAGACTGTCCTCGCTTACAGACAACCCCCCAACCTGAAGCAAATACTCACCAGCAACCACACACACAAACAAAAACACTAACCCAGGAACCTATCCTTGCAACAAAGCCCGATGCCAACTCTGTCCACATATCTATTCAAGTGACATCATCATAGGACCTAATCACATCAGCCATGCCATCAGGGGCTCATTCACCTGCACATCTACCAATGTGATATATGCCATCATGTGCCAGCAATGCCCCTCTGCCATGTACATTGGCCAAACCGGACAGTCTCTACGCAAAAGAATAAATGGACACAAATCTGACATCAGGAATCATAACATTCAAAAAACAGTAGGAGAACACTTTAACCTCTCTGGTCACTCAATAACAGACCTGAAAGGTTATGGCAATTTTGCAACAGAAAAGCTTCAAAAACAGACTCCAACGAGAAACTGCTGAACTGAATTGATATGCAAACTAGATACAATCAACTTAGGCTTGAATAGAGACTGGGAATGGCTGAGCCATTACAAACATTGAATCTATCTCCCCTTGTAAGTATTCTCACACTTCTTATCAAACTGTCTGTACTGGGCTATCTTGATTATCACTTTCAAAAGTTTTTTCTTTACTTAATTGGCCTCTCAGAGTTGGTAAGACAACTCCCACCTTTTCATGCTCTCTGTATGTGAGAACACCTGACTCTAATTAACCTGCAAAGAGTCAGGTGAGGCCATTAGTTAATGTGACCACCTGACTCTAATTAAGGCCCTGCTGATACTATAAAAAGGGCTCACTCCAGTCAGGCAGAGGAGAGCCAGGGAGAGCCAGAGGAGAGGAAGTGCAGCTGAAGGCTGGTTAATGAAGACACCCTCAAACCATCGTTAAGGGAGCCCTAAGGTAAGGGTGAAGAAGGAGAGAGCAGGAGAGCTGTGGGGAAGTGGCCCAGGGAAAATGTAGCAACTCTGGCAGTGAAAGGTTGGCTGCCAACAGCTGCTACCATTAGGGTCCCTGGGCCGGAACCCGGAGTAGAGGGTGGGCCCCAGGTTCCCCAACCCACCACTACAGGAAACATCTCCTGGGAGGGGAAGTCAGGCCCTGTCAGGACAGGAGGCTAAACTGTTCTGAAATTAAGCCCCTAGGACAAACAGAGGGACTGTGGGAGTTCTCTCACCAACCTCCTTGCTGGCCTATGATGAAAAGGGCTCAGTAGACTGTAACCCTGGCCCTAGAGAGAGAAGGGCTATGGTGGAGGGTCACAGTGAGCCACTGAGGCTAGCATAAACCGCCTAGAAGTGCAGACCCAGGGGGAGCAAGGTCAGAGCGCCACAGTTGCGTGGCTAGCAAGTTCATAAAGGCAGATCACATTGACAGGGAGATGTTTACAGCTGCGTCTAACACAAAACTGCTTATTGGAGAATTTCAAGGCATATTGTGACATGGTAGGATCTTTTGATGAAATACGAGTTAGCATTTAGAGCAAGAGAGGAAGTTACTGGGCTTTCCTCAGAACCAAATTATCTTAGATATTCTTGAAGCATTCATCTAATTTGACCAGTTTGTAGAGAGCATATTAAACACTTAGAAACAAAGAGAAGGTCACCATGCCTACTCTCGGCAAAAAAAAAAAACTGGTTTCACTTGAGCTCATAAGGTTTTGGAATTCACTGTAACTGAGTCAAACAGGCAAATACTTACCCTTTGATAGTAGATTCAGCTGCCTGATATCGACCAATGGAAAATCAGTTATCATTTATTTTCTGCTACTGCTGTACATGTGCCATAAAAGAGGCTTAATTGTGTTTTATACCAAACTGAAAGCTAGACAGGCAGTTGCTTCTTCCCAGACTATGAACAGTTGATTTGGATCCACTCCAAACGACATGGCACAGCTCTTCTCTGAACTTAGCTATGGACTATGCATGTTATTGATTTGCTTGCACAAGAAGACATAAAATGTTTTCAGTTTTGTTCAGAAAACATCTTTTTGTGTGGTGTTTGCCCAGGCATGGAAGCTTCTACGAAACAATCCTTATTAAAGGAACAAAGAACCTCTCCTTCGTTCTTAAAAAACCTGTGTGAGAGGGTTCAGGGCCAAATGGGCTACAGGAGGCGTGATCCTGATTGGTATCCAGTACGTGGCGCGACAGAGCCCCACTGCTAAAGGGCCTCCCCGCAGCCTAAGGGAGGAGGATTCACAGGTCCGGATACCAATGATGTGGAACAACTAAAATGAGATAACTAGAATGGGAGTGAGGTCACATGGGCTAAGCAAGAGTGATAGAAGGTAGAAATATTAGCCCCAGATTAAGCAAGTCTCTTTTCCCTATAAATAGATAATGGGCTTTCCAGAACAATCAGGAAGTTACTGGAGCAAATTAAGGCAGGAAGGCTAAATTAGGATACCATGGGGCCAAGTTAAGAAAGCTACCGGTTAGAACAACTGGGAGGTTCATGCTGATGAAGCCACACAATGGAGTGCACAAACACTAACTGTAAAGAAAAGATTTCCTGAATGGAAGAAAGTAGACAACTGCTTTGAGGGAAAGAGACATTTTCAGGTTGCCTGTTATTTATCTTATCCTCCATAAACGAAGTTCCAGAACTAAAACAGAAGTTAATGAGTACCGCTGAATTATCCACAACGTTCGGCGTTTTTCTTACATTTCTTGATCAATAAAAGTGAAGTGAAGCGGAGAGCATGAAAACATGCACTCACACATTGCTCAATGCTTTACTTGAATGATCTAGACCTCAGCTTTTCGCCAAAATGTATCAATTTTCAATTTATTTAAGATGCTGTGACATGCGGATAGAAGTGTTTACTGAGAAATCACCAGATTTTTTGTATGATAAATATCTGAGCAATGTTTTCTGAATATATTACATTGCGTGGAGACTGAATTTGACTTGTACTATCATTGTCAGCTGTGTTGAAGCAGTAGTGATCATTGTTTCTGCCATACTTAAGACAACGTTTTTTTTAAGGCAAGCTGAGACAAAGTTTAATGATCTGGCTATTTATGTCAACCTGAATGGGATTTATTTCAAACACATGTTCATTTCAGATAAAATAACTGAATTTGCGGCAATTAAAATTTGCAAGATTGCCAGTTTAATAGGCAGCATTCATTTTGGCTCTTAATGTCCCAGATTTTTTGTTTATCCGGGCAGTTTATCTGTTACATCGTCTTTGATTTCTTTTAATTATTATTCAGTAATAAACATAGATTTGTTGATTGTCATAAGCAGGGTACTTTTTTGGCTTTTATTAATACTGTGTGATGAAAAAGGGGGCCTCCACTCATTGATCTGGCCAATAGGAGAGTGAGTTTTTATTCCTGGCTCTGAGACTAACTTGTGTGGGAATGTTTTGGCAAATCATTACAGCATTTCCATGTGTCTTTCTCTTCCACCTTTTGCCTGTTTTGTTTCATTAGATTTTGCAAGCTCTTTGAGTGAGGGACTGTTTCTTGCTGATGTTCAGTAAATGTGATGAGGATTCCAATCTTTGCTTATGTCTCTACTCACTATGGAACACAGCCAAATATTATTATTATTATATAATAATAATTTTCCAGGAAAAAGTTCAAATGATTTCTTAGTTTCGCTGTATATGAAATACTTACACTCATTTGTTCCTTATGATATTAAGTGAGATTATGTTTTACTTGGGAAAACCATTAAGTTTTACGATCTTGTGTATGACTGAGAATTAGGCTCATGTTGTATACACTAGCTACGTATCAAATATTTGTCTAGTTAGGGGTATAGAGATTATTTGTTATTGATAATTGATGTGTACCATCAATGTACTCAAAAAAGCGCCTACATCCAGGGTGAACAATTGACTTGTTATAAGTTTCTCTTCATCTTTAGTAGTTATGTGATATTTTAGGAAAGGTGACCAGAATTCGGCTATGTCCTTGTTACAAATAGAGAGGAAGGATAGACCAGTTATTTAGTTTATAGTTATTGTTGATATGGATGGCCTGAGACTGCAAAGTGGGAATGATACATAGGAGTCTTCAGCTGGCTACTTTAGATCAACTTTAAATCTGCTTTGTATGGCTAGATGTTGCAAAGCAGACTTAGCAGTCATGTCAGGATCACCAGCTGTAGGTCTCCATATTCAGAGCATCGGCAGTGGCACTCCACCCTCTTTGCCACCAAAGAGCAGCCCTTTGAAAAAGTGGTTAAGATATTGCAGCCTAAAATAGTAATGTCCAGGGGCAAGCTGCAAAAGTCGTTCTAAGAAGCAAATATATTCCCATACTGCAAGAGGAGAGAGTGTGCGTGTATGCATTGTGCACACATGGGCAATGGCACAAAGAGAAAGAATTCCTATAGTTCTGTCACTCTTCACAGGCAGTTTTCTGACAAACTGAACATCCGGAAAGACAAAAGAACCAACCTAAGCCTCTCTTCGTGCAGAAAATTTCACAACACAAAATACCCCTCCTCATAGGTCTTCTCTCTCTCCACACAGGTTATTATTGATCTTTTGCTCAACCCTTTCTAAATCCACAAGATTCCCAGTACCTTCTGCTAAACACTCTCACTCTCAGAGGATATCATTTCATACCCTATTTTCCTTGTGAGAGAAACAGAAATGCTGGTTAGGGATCAGCAATAAGGAGAAAGCAAAAAGGAGGAAAAAAGAACAAAAATGCAAACAACCCCCTCTGGCAAATACTACAACCGGTTTATCGAAGCCTGTTCAAATACTGGCTCCTACGAACGCTTTTGGAATCCTTTTAAGAGACATTCATGTCCTTGGGTGACGGGATTTGCTGGGGGAGTCAAGGGGCCAGAATGGAGCAGTGTTGTAGTAACACCCACCCCTCCCTTCACAATCCTGGTTCTGTCCATTGCTGTATATAATTATTAGTTTACAGTACAATTGAATTTTTAAAAGAAAAATAATACAAACATATGTTTACTTACTAAGGCATTTTGGTGCAGAGACCAGCTCGCTTTAGTACATCTGATCAGAGGCCACCTCTCCTCTCTTTTCAGATACGTAACCATCAAGACCATCTGTAGTAAATTGCCACACCTAACTGTGCTGGAAAGGCTCGTTCTTTTGTAAATATTCATAATTTCAGTAGTGCTCCATTTTCTTATTATGGGTAGTACAGGAGGTTCATTTAAAAAAGTTGTTAAAAAATGTATTAATAACAAGGTACATGCGAAGAAAAATCATCCCTTCTCGTGGACAACTCATTTGGAGAGGTGGAAGGAGAGAAGAGCTCTGCGAATGGTTACAATCACAGTTTTTACCCGAATTGTTCCACTGGTAGCACGAGATAGAGCTTTCACCTGGCACCCAGAGTTCCAGCCCCCAAGAACCCAATTGTTTTGTGGATCTCCTCATGATACAGGGCCTCCAGTTAAGGGTTAATGTTCTTTTACTGTAAAGGGTTAAGAAGCTCAGTGAACCTGGCTGACACCTGACCAGAGGACCAATAGGGGGACAAGATACTTTCAAATCTTGGTGGAGGGAAGTCTTTGTTTGTGCTTTTTGTTTGTTCGTTGTTCGCTCTTGGGGCTGAGAGGACCAGACGTACATTCCAGGCTTTCCAATCTTTCTGAATCAGTCTTTCATGTTTCAAAATTGTAAGTAATAGCCAGGCAAGGCGGATTAGTCTTATGTTTGTTTTCTCAACTTGTAAATGTGTCTTTTTGCTGGAAGGATTTTTACCTCTGTTTTGCTGTAACTTTGAATCTAAGGCTGGGGGGGGGGTCCCTCTAGTCTATATGAATCTGAGTACCCTGTAAAGCATTTTCCATCCTGATTTTACAGAGATAATTTTACTTTTTCTTTCTTTAATTAAAAGCTTTCTTTTTAAGAACCTGATTGATTTTTCCTTGTTTTAAAATCCAAGGATTGAGTCTGAACTCACCAGGGATTGGTGGGGGGAAAGGAGGGGGGATGGTTAATTCCTCCTTGTTTTAAGATCCAAGGAGTTTGGATCGGTGTGAAGCCTCTCAAGGCAACCCCAGGAGGGGAAAGTCTGGGGGGAAAAAGGGGATGGTTAATTTCTCCTTGTTTTAAGACCCAAGGAGTTTTGGATCTGTGTTCCCCAGGGAAGGTTTTGGGGGAACAGAAAGTGTGCCAGACACTAAATTCTGGCTGGTGGCAGCGTACCAGATTTAAGCTAGTAATTAAATTTAAAAAGTGTTCATGCAGGTCCCCACTTTTTGTAGCTTAAACTTCAAAGTGGGGGAAAAACCTTGACACAGCCACTGGAATTTTACCTTAGGAAAGATGGAGTAAACATTTGAGAAAGAACTTCTTGATTTTGCACAGGGAAGAGAACTGCCTGGAAGAATCTGTTGTATGCATTGTTGGTGTAGCCATGTCAGTCCGAGGATATTAGAGAGGCAAAGTGATTGTGGTAATATCTTTTATTGGACCAGTTTCTATTTGTGAGAGGGATAAGCTTTTGAGCTTACAGAAAGCTCTTCTTCGGGAAGAGACTATGACAGTTCAGAATAAATGAGGAAACAAATGCATGGTACAAATTTAGGGCTGTGGTATATGTAAGTGACTCAGAATCCAATGACGACAATAGTTTTTTCTTTCTTTTATACCATTCATACAGTAATGGTATTGTGCTTGGCATGCTATCATTTGGATAGATGACACACAGCTACAAATCTTCTCCATAGAAGGGTTGAGTCTAGCACGTTTTGTCAAATAAATCATGGTGTATACATTAGTTGTATAGTTATTTACAGCTCCATTAACTTATACTATATCATCTTATTTTCACAGGTGCTTTATTCAAATCCATCAAAGTAAATAAGAAAAGTAAATAAGTGTTATTTACTCCTTCTCATAATACAAGAACTGGGGTGTAGTGCGGTTTGGCCATGGTTCGTCCCTCAGCAGGGCTGTGGGGTATCCCACCGCCTTGCTCTAGTTAGCCGGCCAATGGCTCTGTGGTCGTGAGGAACAACGCACACTCGGTTAGGGGGCTTAGGCCCTTGAAGCGGGGCTGAGTCAAACGTCGCCATGGATACACTGCAACTGAATGGTTCCCAGTCGAGGGTCTTCTGGGAAGCCTAGGCTTTGGCGGACTAGAGTCTGACCACAGCCAGAGCCAACGTCTGGCAGCCCCCGACAACTATGCACATGGTGACTTTGGCAGCCTGCGGCGGTCGGGCACGGTTTTCTCCAGCGCAAATGTGCCCAAAGCTGCAGTCTGTCTCAGGGCAGTCCCATTGGAGGTGCCCATGCTTCCCAGAGGAGAAACAGGGACCAATTTCGGGTCGTCCAGGCCGGGCTGAATCTCCCCTCTGGCTCGTAGGGGGACTTCGTGGGGCGCAGCCAGTCCTGGTCTCAGGGACCATAGAGGTTTGCCAAGGGGGACCCTTGGGACGTCTATATCAGGGCTCCTGACTCCGCGGGGGTTCTGTGGTTTGACGTGGGTGCTCACTCGTCTTTTGGGGTTGGGGTGCTCGAGCCCCGGAGGGTGGCCCCGCGTAAGCGGCCCGACCGGGGTTTCCGCCGCCAGGAAGCCCTCCATGAGGGTGATGGTGGCCGCTACCATTGGGGGCCGGTGACGGAGGACCCAAGCCCTTCCCCACAACAGGAGAATGTGGAGGAATTGTTCCAAGATGATTTGCTCAGTGAGCTCGTCGGGGTTCAGCCTGTAGGGCTGCAGCCACTGCTTACACAGGTCTCTCAGCTCCTGAGCCAATCAACCGGGGGCGGGAACCCATGTTGTAAGTCAAACTCCGGAACCGCTGCCGGAAGGTTTCCAGGATGAAGTCTAAAGGCATCCAAAATCACTGCCTTCACCCGGATATAGTCCCTGGCATCCTCTGTGGACAAACTCTGGTATGCAGTTTGGGCCGTCCCCGTCAAGTATGGGGCCAGGAGGGTGGCCCGCTGGTCTGGCGCCCAGCCGGCAATGTATGCCACCCTTTCAAAAGTCACCAAAAAGGCTTCGGGGTCATCCAGCAATCCCATCTTGGTCAGCCTGACAGGCGGGGTGAGTCAGGGAGCCGCATTCGTGCCCCCCAGCGGGGTCCCCGTGGGACAGGGCAGCGTCGACGCCAGCTGCTGCAAATATTGTTGCTGGCACTCCTGGTGCTGCACTGTCAGGTCCTGGATCAGCTGCTCAACAAGCTGTTGTTGTTGCTGGAGCTAGGCGGCCTGTTGCTGCTGCAGCAACTGGGCCGCCTGCTGTCGCTCCTGGCTCTCCATCAGGAGAGTGAAGATCTTGGTTAAATCCATGTCTCCTGTGGGGGATTGCTCTCGCCCAGACCCTTTCTCACAGGGGTCAAGGGCTCGTGCCCACATGCTGGGCAGAGTCCCCACTTCTGGTACCAGGTGTAGTGCGGCTTGGTCACGGTTCGTCCCTCAGCGGGGCTGTGGGGCATTCCACTGCCTCGCTCTAGTTCGCTGGCTGATGGCTCTGCGGTCGTGGGGAACAACGTACACTCGGTTAGGGGGCTCAGGCCCTTGGAGCGGGCCTGAGTCAATAGTCAAATGGCGGCCCAGGCTCTAGGTCAGGGCGGGGCAGCCAGCAAACAGTCAGAGCCTCAGGCCTTTAAGCGGGGACTGAGTCAAGAGTCCAGATAGCAGCCCAGGCCCTAGATCAGGGTGGGGCAACAAGCAACAAGCAAAGAGTCAGAGACTCAGGCTCTTAGGCAGGGGATAAATTGGCAGTTCAAGAGCAGCCCTGGCCCTAGGTCAGGGCAGGGCAGCAAGCAAACAGTTTAGAACTCAGGCCTTTAAACAGGGACTGAGTCAATAGTTCTGTAGCAGAAGGTCCTAGCCTCTCCAGGCCAGGGAAAAGGTGGGGGTCTGCCACCCAAGGAGTGGGTGGCAGGGGAGATGCATAGGGTGACCAGACAGCAAGTGTGAAAAATCGGGACAGGAGGTGGCGGGGTAATAGGCTTCCATATAAGAAAAAGCCTCAGATATCAGGATTGTCCCTATAAAATCGAGACATCTGGTCACCCTAGGGACGCAGGCCCTCCCACTCCACTGCGTCCCAGTCCGGGGCCCTAGCACTGGCAAAGACTCGCTGCTGTCAGTGGGGATCCTGGCTGTAACACACTGACATAGGTTCTGGCAGTGTTGCAGCCAGACTGGGGTCGGCTGCCCCCAGACTACTTCCGCACTCCCCCTCGTAGGGTACCTGAGTCGGGGTAGCGTCGCTGGTGAGCTCGAACACCATTGGTTCCTCAGGATAAGTAGCGAACGGTAGGCTCAGCTGCTCCTCGGGGTAGCTGGCAACAGGCAGGCTCGGCCAGTCCTCCCTGGGGGTAATGAGCGAGAGGTAGGCTCGGCTGGCCCAGTGCAACCTCAGGCCGGTGGCGGCCTTCTGCTCTCTCCCCAAAGGGAGCTCAGTCGCAGACGTCTGGCCTCTCCGGCGGCTGGTTCCCAACTGAGCTCTGCTGGTGTGCTTTTATACTTCTGGGTCTGTGCCGTGACCTCTGAGGGGCAGGCACAGGGTGCAGGACCCAGTGACTCCACCCAGGTGAGTGTTAGGGGAGGTTCATCACTCAGCGGGACTGTGGGGTATCCCACCGCCTCACTACATGGGGTCACCAAGTAAAATTAAAAGGCAGCAGGCTTAAAATGAACAAAAGGAAGTATTTCTTCACACAACACACAGTCAACCTGTGGAACTCTTTGCCAGAGGATGTAGTGAAGGCCAAGGTTGTAACAGGTTCAAAAAGAA
>NW_027424700.1:17747-19105 GCF_003597395.2 Chelonoidis abingdonii
ATGATTTAAATTCTGATCAGTCAATGGTAAGTTATTTTATTGATGATGGTAATACCTCCCCCAAATAATAGATTAATTTTGTCCAGTCACAGTAAGGCATAACCCAAGGAGCCTCAGCCTTGTAAGTTTCCCCACATGAAGCTGCAAGCTTCTCCCCAGACCTGAACATGGTGCTCATCCTCTACTCGGGGAAAAAAGGACCAAAGTAGAGAGTTCTTCAGTCATTAAATTATTCACTAATGCACTTTGGTAAAGGAGTCCATCCTTCTTGAAGGCACTGTGTCTTTCCCAACTCATTTCCTTCTGGAGTTGTATAACCAATATGACACCCATATTTTGCTTCCTCGTATAAATTAAATCTGTTCTTACTTTCAGAGAAATAACCATTCTGTATCTCAACTTTTTCACAGATTTCTAAAATAGAGAGAGTATGACATTATCTCAAGATAAATACTATTAATTAACATGCTTTTCATAGATGTAGGGTGACCACAAGAAGAGGTACACCTGAAATGAAGTGGAGGAACGCTACTTAAAAATTTTGTGAACAAGAAGTTCCTTCATACTTTTGGAGAGTGGGAGAGGAAAGTAGGAAATCATACTGCATATCAGTGTTTCTTATCGCTCACAATCATTCATCGCTCAAAGTCAATCTAAAAGATGACTGAACTGAAAATGGTCATTTTGATTCTGACACTGTCAGCTCTTATTTTGCGGGAAAAATTCTATCCTTGTATTGTATGTGCTGTATGTATAAGTAATTTGGTGAAGCACCTTCAAATCATAAGGGGCTCATCAGTGAGAAAGACAGTGATAAAACATCATATAGACATTATCACTTAACCTGCCTTCTTCAAAGACAGCCTCACCCACTGCAATATTTCCACAACTGTGATCAATAGAGCATTCATGCTAGGCCCCCTCAGTTTAAAGGAGAGGGTGTTTGTAGCAGGGCATTATCCTGGAGAGGCATTCAGTTTTGGAATTCACTCTCTCCCTGAATTTGCTGACTTCCAGGATACACTGCGCAGCCCATCTACTTTCTTGGGCATTTGGGGAGAGTAGAGACAGGGAGGGAATGAGGCTTTGAGGCAGGATGTGTTTGTCTGAATTTTGTTATGGAGGTTGAGGACTTGATTTTATACATGATATCTTAACTGATGTTCAAGCACCCAGAGCTACCAGACAAACTGTGCAAGCCACGCCATGGAGGAAGGAGAGCCAGAGGGGCAAAGTGAATCCATGGTTTTAACCCACTTTGCAACACCCAGAAGTGCTGACCAGGTATAGACAGAGGAACATGCTGCATTATCCCAAAAGAAGGTGTAATGCACACACAACTCATGCCTGGTAGAGAA
>NW_027424701.1:0-1386 GCF_003597395.2 Chelonoidis abingdonii
GTTTGAATCAAGAGATCTAACTGAAATGTCTTTTGCTAAAGAAAGAAAATGCCCACCTCCACCTCAGCTCCCGGGTGCCATCAAGATCACAGAGACACGAAACTATGCGAGTGGTGAAAAAATAGCTTTTACGTGCCTAGAAAATTTTGAACACCAAGGAGTGAAAGAAATAATGTGTGAAAATGGGAAGTGGCAATCACCACCGCACTGTGTTGGTCAGTATGGGAGTTTGTTTGTATTTTTTTAGGTGCATCAGTCAGTGGAAATGTACAAACAATATCAGTAACAGGACAACTGCCATGTCACTGTTAGCCCCTTAGACATTGTGGTAGTTAGTGTTCATGTATTTTGTTAAGAAGTCATTACCAATCATTCTGTGCACAAAAGCATTGAAAAATAAAATGAACAAAGTAATCAGACCTGTAATACTAGACTAATGGGTTAAAGGGTTTGAATCGTATGCAGTATGTTGTTAATGGGTTAACAAGTAACTAAGGTCTGAAAAATGAATATAGTAATTTCAAAAAGTACAATCTGATATCAGAACCTAATCATTTTTTTTATCCTACCACTACGGGTGAAAGAATGGACTATTAAAGCACAGATGGGACTCTCAATGTTTATTTAATAAAATTTAAGTGCTGTGCAAAAACATATACAAATATTGGTATGTTTTGTGTGTGTGTATACTGAGCCTCATATACATACACACAATATTTATATAATTTAATGTTGCAAAAATGAGCATTCAAAAATTAGGAAAAGCCACAATTAAGGCTGGCAGTGCAACCTTAATTTAACGCCCTTGTGTGTATTCATTATGTTAATTTTAATTACATGCTCACACACAATTTTTTTTTCCACAGAATCTCTGCCTTATCCTGTGCAAAGGATAGTTGCTTACCTAATGAGCAGCCAATATTATGTTTCTTCCTCATTACTCAGTATGCGGCCTAGTGTTTATTTACTGCATGCTACTCAAACCTTGCTAGAAGTACACAATTTTATATTTCCTCCTCGGTTTTTATGTGGTACTTATCACTATATCTGCTGAATGCTTTGCAAATATGAATTAATTTGTTTTCACAACACCCCTCTGAATTGTTTTGTGTATATGAGTGTATTTATAGCAGGAATTATGAAGATATAGCTAGTGACTAGATAATTAAGGCTGTGCATTTTTTTTGCAATTTAAACTGGTTTATAATTCCTCTCTTTCAAAATTTAATTATTTAAGTTAATCACAAAGTTTAATACCGTGGTTCTTCAGGGGAAAATGTATTTTATTTTATTTTTTGGTGGGGGAGAGGGGAAAATATTCACTAACTTTTAGAGAGGGAACTTTTATATAATTTATTCTTTCTTTCAAAATTGTCCATGAGATTC
>NW_027424702.1:0-2626 GCF_003597395.2 Chelonoidis abingdonii
GCAGCATTAGGAAGTGGGTAGTGGGAGATTCACGTTTGCCCAATTTGGGATCTGATACTTCAGGGAAATAAGCCCTTCAGAGTTTGTGTCCAAAGTCAACACCATTTTGAGCACACTGGGGTCGGGGTAGGGGAAAACAAGGAGAGGCTGACAGCCCACATCCATTGAATGTGGCACCACTTGGCCAGTACCCAGAACAATTTTGGTCAAATCCCCCTGTAGAGGTGTATTTCAACCCAGCACATAACACTGAGTGGAGGAGCTCCCCTCTGCAGCAGTTTCAGGCTGGTCCTCTCCTAGGTTTCACGGGCATCTCCAGCACCTGGGTCTCTGGCTTGGGCATGCTGAAGAGCTATTGGCTCTCTGAGAACATCTCCTCCTGGTTGAGGTCAGGACTCAACTGAGTTTCTTCTCTGGTTGGCTCCAAACTGCCCAGAGTCTCACGCTGGGGTTCGATGGGTGCTTCATTTCTAAAATATAGCCCTGCTCCCAGGGCCAGCTTTAGGCCAATTCCACCAATTCCCCCGAATTGGGCCCCGCGCCTAAGAGAGCCCCACACCCAGTGAGAATCTCTTCCCTAGCTAGAGGCACCTTTTTAATTTTTACTCACCTGATGGTGCTCCGAGTCTTTGGCAGCACTTCTGCGGTGGGTCCTTCGCTTGTTCTGGGTCTTCGGTGGCGGGTCCTTCAGTGCTGCCAAAGATCTGGAGCGAGTGAAGGACCCCTGCCGAAGTGACGCCGAAGACTCGGAGCACCGTCCAATGAGTACAAGCCCCACATGTTTTTTTTACGTGGTGTGTTTTTTGTTGTTGTCTTCCCTGCCGGGGCCCCATCGAAACTGTTCGAATTGGGCCCCGCACTTCCTAAAGCCGGCCCTGCCTGCTCCTCATAGCATGGCAGGTATGGGACACATTACCAGAAGTCCTCTTCTCTTCCCTCTGTTCTTGTAGCGCCATTGGAGATGAAGCATCGGACTGTTGCCAGGGAGTGATCCATCTCCTGCACGTGCTCTGCCAGTTGCTCATACGTCCTGACATTTTGATGACACTTGTTCAAAGGGACTGGAGATGCTTCTCTCCCCAGAGGGCAAGGCAGTCCAGGAGCACCAGATGGGACCATGCAGAAGCAGGGGGCAAAGCTGCTCTTATGGGCATGTGACTCTAGCTGAATGAACTCCCCACATGTAGGGCCTTGTCTACATTACACAGTTTTATTGACAAAAACAGCAGAGGTGTACACCCCACAAAGCTACTTTTGGCGGCAAAACTCTACCTGTTTTGCTGACAAAATAAAACTACCTCAAAAAGAGACATAGAGCTTTTTGTGGCCAAGTTAAAGCGACAAAGCATCAGCATAGCTGCTGCCATTATGTCACCGTAACTGGCCTCCCACAGTATCCCAGAATGCCTGCTGTGACTACTCTGCTCACTGTTTTGAACTCCGCTGCCCTGCATTTCAGCTACACAGGCATGCACCCCTCCCCTTCCAAAGCTCCAGGAAGTTCTGAAACTCTGGAGCTCACATAGCTACTGCCCAGTTGAGCATGCAGCTCCCGGCAGCAAAACAGCAAACACCCTCCTGCCCGGACTACCAGGGAGGGGTGGGTCATTGGTCTGTGGGTGGAGAAGGCTGTGGAAGAACTCAGAAGGAATCACAGAATCATTAACGCGGAATCCTGCTCTCCCCAGCCCTAGGAGCATAGCAGCTGGCACGTAGGCAGAGTGGGCTGCTGCAGCAGGGGAAGAGACTCGTGTTGCGCTGAGGCAGAGGTTGATGTATGTGGGAGACCCCCCCACACTTCAGGATTGGTTGCTCAGACTGCTGTCTGAACTTAGAGACAGCATGCCAACACATTCCCCCAACACACATACTGTCTCTGTTTCTTACCCGCCAACACACACACACACTCAACCCCTCCACCTCACACACTTCAGTTGAAAAGCAACTGGCAATCTAATAGGATGTCCATGGAATGATGAGACTGAGAAATATGCATCATGTGATGCTGTATCTGCCCTATGAAGCACTGCAAACCCTTCCCAAAGCACCCTGCAGCCAGTTGTGCAGCAGGATAGACACAGTGCACTCTGTGTCAATGCAAGAGCTGATAGTGTGGATGCGCTCTGATGACACAAGGAGCAGTGTGGATATGCAACAGCAGTTTAATTAAAGGAGTATAACTTTTGTCAACAAAACTCTGTAGTGTGTGTAGACAAGGCCTAGGACTCGTAAAAGGGTGCACATGGAGATGTGTCATCTGGTCAAGATGACTCCAGGGCAGTAAAGAGCACAGAGGTAAACACAGGCTGACCTGGGTGCAAAGCAATGCACTGGGGGATAGCAGTGGGAGGATTGCCAGAAGCAGTATAGAGGTAATCCAAACAAACCTTATACCGGTAGAACTAATTCCAGAGTATAGTAGCATCAGGGCTGTCCTTACGATTTATGGTGCCCTAGGCGAGATTATTAAACTGGTGCTCCTGTGCCTGATCTGCTCTTAGCAACACAAATATAAGCATACAGTACTGGAAAACTTCCCACGTTCACGTTATTAAAACCAGTTTAACTTAATTAAGCACACTGTAATGCTGATGGACTAGCACTAAAGAAGTAGCACTATAGAAAA
>NW_027424702.1:5365-8330 GCF_003597395.2 Chelonoidis abingdonii
CCACCAAGACAACAGAAGAGTTTCCATCTACACATTTTTGTGAGTCCCTTAGTACAGCCATGTGGACACTCAGCACTTTGGGCCTGTTCCTCCACAGGCCCACTGGAATTATGTTTACTTTATGCTATGTTAAATCAATAGCATTTTATCATGTACAACTCAACTGAAAAATTGCATTGTGCTGCAGCTCCCCTTTCCCTAATGTTGATCGTCAATACAATCCGAACACAAACACACTGCCTTCACTTAACTGGCTACAGGTCATTCATTTTCCACCACTACACTCTGACATCAAAGTAAGACCACAACACAATCTCCCCCTGGCTTTCACAGATGTTGTGCAAAACACAGCAACCATCTATGAAGTGAGACAGAGACTGCTCAGCAGTCTCCAGCCTTCTCAGGAGGTTCTGCCTCCTTCCCATCAGTCTTCCAAATGCCCATTTCACTGGAAAGCTGCAGCTGCTCAGAGTATAGTTAAACAGCTCCCTTGTCCTGTCCAAGGGGCCAGGAAGGCAGTGGATAAACTGGCTCTGAAAATGACAGGAGTGGTGGGTAGAAAGGGGTTGGATGGCAGGTGATTTTCAAATAAAAGAACTAAATAAGTATAAAAGTTCATAATTGGGAGAAACCATTAATGAGATGGAATTATTAATAAATTGCTTCTTATATGACTATTTCAGGAAAACCAAATCAACACACAGATTGATTGATTATGGTTATTAATGAGACTGCAGTGGAGCAAAATCGGTGATGAAATCTGGTCACGTGCCACCTGAGGCATGTTGCACATATGCTAAGAAGAATGAGACTGCAATCCAGGAGTAACCACTTATAAATGAACAAAAGATTCTGCTTCCTTTATACTAACTTACAGCCCAAAACAAAACAACTGAACTCAAATTTAAAATAGGGAAACATTTATTTAAGTACTCAAAACTGGTTGAAGAAACCAACAAAAAATTAAATCCACAAGGATTATCCAAATGAGACACACCAACTGAAAAAAGGTAAATAAAATAAATGATACAATGTATTAACTCTTAAAATAACCTCTTAACTAACATGAAATTCTAAAATAGAATAATTTAGGATACTAACAAGCATCATCAGTTTTTTCCCCTTCTACATAAAATTTACTTGTTGCTAAGTATTATCAACAGACTTTAACAGCTAATCTTCAAGAAAACATTTCAGATAACCATGTATAACCTCAGTAAAGTAACTGGATTACAAACACCATAATTCAGCTTGATATTAAAACTTTTAAACTCAAAACAAATTTGGATGAAACTAGATAGGTTGCATTGTACAATAATGCTGAAAGTAGTGTAGACATCTCAAAATCTACCAAAACCCTTACTACTTCTTTTATTTCTGTGTTAAAAAGATAGCGTTGTGAGGCTAAGCATGATTTAAGGCAAATTAGCAAGTCATATGATCACCACAGCTCAAAATTCAGCAGTGTTTAGACACACATATCTAGTTGGAAATGGATACAATGACACATATAATAAATGGGGTACAAGAATCACCCAATTTGATTATTATACAACAATGCAGATGAGAGAGGATTAGCTTTGGTTTGGTGGAAGTAATAGGCAATTTTACAAAGGTGAAAGTTCAGAAAGCAGTTTGATTAACTAAGGTATTCAAATTAAAGTTAGTCAAGGAGACTGAGGGAGTTTCCTTAGTCAGTTGAAAGGTGCTATTGCAGGGAGATTCTAGTATTTGAGTTAATTGGCAGGGGGGGAAGAGAGAGTGATACTATTAACGGGTAATTCCATACACCAATAGGCAAACATTGTAACATTCAAATATAGAAAGAGAACTATCACAAAGTACCATACACTGCTACTGGTATATAAAATTGACAAATGTAAAGTAAGAACTAGTTTAATTCCTACTCCAAGATTGGGAAAAGGTTTGTGTGAAGTGTTAAGATATAAACATATTAGATCATTCTGTAGTTAGAAACACACAACACAACTGAAGTTAGTACAAAATTATTTTGAAGTTTAGAACACACACAAATAAAGGCTGATGTGAGATTTTTGAAGTTAGAAGATAACTTCTCTCACACACAGTGTAATGTTGCAAGGGTGGCATTTAATTCTCACTCACACAAGCAAAAACTGCACAGCTGGAAGTGCTGAGGGAAAAATCCAGGGAAGAGTAGAACAATGATTAACAAAGTTGCTAGTTCTTAGTAACACTTCAAGATAAGACCTGAAACAAGACAACAAAAGTATTAATTTCCACAAAGATACAGTAACACAATCAGCACAGCTGAGATTTAGTTATGTCCTCATCAAACCAAAAATTTGAAGGGTAGCTCTTTTAAGCAGTAAGCCAGATAATTTAGTAAACAAAGTTTTAAGTGCATCCAGCACCACACCCCCACAGTGCGAACAATAAGTTTGGCAGCTACAGGTTACAGCATGCAATTTAAAGCAGTCAAAACCTGCAATGTTGTCAGATTCAAACCCTATCTTACTCTAGTTGTGTTCTTTAAGGCTCTGTTTCTTTGAAGCACAGAAAATCCCTATGGAATTGTAGCATTTCCTAAATCTTTCTGTACTTTCAAGCAGGTGCAATTTCTCACCCTTCCTTCTGCTCTTCAGTATACAGTCTTCTTTGTGGTGAGACTTAGGATCTTACAATCATTGGAGAAGGGGGATTGGATCCAGAGTCACCCACCTTATAGGTGGATGCCCTGACCCCCAGGCTGTGGAACCATTCTCACACTCTTACTCTGGCCCAATGACTCCTTAAGTATTTATATACAGTAGAACTGCTTCGCTAGGGGAGACAATGAGACACTCATCAGAATATCCCATACCTTGTGTGACGAACTGGGACTGTTCTTAATGTTTGCTCTGAATACTGTGTTGGTGCCTCAGTGTCCCCTAGGCAGTTCTTAAGTATCTAGGTGGTGGGATAAGGGTGTGTGATTGCTGCAGAG